>NW_008236767.1:7919924-7936338 GCF_000691975.1 Corvus brachyrhynchos
GGGGAGGGCTGGGGGATTTGGTTTTGCTTTGTCTGGAGCAATTGAGATCTAGGGGGTTTTTGAGTATTTTGTTTCTGAGGGGTTTTTTTTGTTGTTGTTGTTTTTTGTTTGGTTTTTTTTTTTTTACTTAAATCAAGCCTGAAAAGAACTGCTCTAAATAGCCTGAAAGTGCAGCTCGGTTAAGGACAATAAAAACCCAGGCACTCAGATGAAGTCGCTTCAGAGGTTAAAACCCAGGATCTATCATTTGCATCATAATAGGATCGGCTGTTTTGCACAACAAAGAAAAGGCTACAAACCACACTATTAGTATGCAAATAAATATTTTTCAGAAGCCCGATGGTGTGAGAAACTCTTCGAAGTGGTAACACAGGGACCATATTCTTCTGGTCTGGTGCTGAGCCACATTGGGGTAGTTTCTGTATCATTTTCCATATGAGCTCTAGTGTCACCTGTTAAAGGTGAGATCTCAGACTGGCTTCTGCAAAATGGCTGCAACTCTTCACCTTCATTTCAAGATAAGGTCACCCTGCCTGACAGTGATGTTGGATTATGATAACTAGATATTATTTACCTACCACTTTTGTGCATTATACCCTGCACTTTACAGAGCTGGGACTTCAAAATGGGCCAGTGACCTAAAATGACCACTGCTACACAGAACAAGAATCATACAGTCAGAATAGTTTGGGTTGAAAGAACCTTCAAAGGCAAAACCTGCAATAAGCAGGGACATCTTCAACTCAATGAGGTTGCTCAGAGCCCTGTCCAGCCTGACCTTGAATGTTTCCAGGGACAGGACATCTGTGGTCCCTGTAGGCAACCTGTTTCAGTGTCTCACCACCCTCTCTATAAAACACTTCTTTCTTGTATCTAATCTAAACTGATCCTCTTTTAGTTTAAAACTATTACTCCTTGTCCTGTTGCAACCTATCTGACAAAAACTGTCCCAATCTTTCTTAAAAGCTCCCTTTTAAGTACTGAAAGGCCATCATGAGGTCTCTCTGGAGCCTTTTCTTCTCAAAGCCGAGCAACCCCAGCTCCCTCAGCCTTTCTTCACAGCAGAGGTGTTTCATCCCTCTGATCATCTTTGTGGCCCTCAACCACCCAACCAACCCCAAACAGCCGCAAAAAACTCTTCGGAAAGTGAAGAAGTAAAACACAGCACTGGACAGTGCTGATTTGCCTGTCCATCAAAGGATGAGTTGCATTGTAACTTCGCCCCTCTAAACAACCACGCTGGGTGGCACAGAGGTAACCAAGCATGAAATTCTCATTGTTTCTGTTCACTCTCTCATGCACACAGCAGTGGCACAGGAGGTCAGAAAACGCATGATGCTAACCTTCTTATTCCAGCCAGCTCTCCTATTGGAAACCACCAGTTTACCACTGCTCTGAGCCACCAGGAGGGAAGGAACGGAAATTGCCCGAGGTAGATCTTCCTCCTGGCACTTTTCACAGTAGTTCACACACCTCCTCTGCCATAGGGGAAGGGATATATATCCGCCCTTTCACTGCCAGCACTAGACACACTTTGAGTGCTTCCAGGGAAAATCTCGCCCTTGTTCCTGAATGTATAGCTCTTGCTGTAAGCAACTGATCTTAACACATTCCAGCATAAGTTGTAGTCAGCTCTTGAGTGTTTTACATTTGAAATGAAGATGTCTGATGCACAAGACTGACCCAGGTTCCAGAACCTGGACACTGATATGCTCTGTGCTCTGTCTGCAGCAACAGGCAATTTTCTACTCTTGACTTTGAGGGAGTGTTAACTACCAAGAAGGTATTTAAGTTCATTCTCCACAGGACTATCCCTTCTGTCCAGGTTAAGACAAAGAAGGGTGCCAGCCTCATAACAGGTGGTGAGCTGTGGACACCTGCTCTCTCGGCAGCAGAGCAAAACCACTACTTTGTTCACACCAGCTACTAAACAGCCACCTAATGGTAATGCCATTCAGTCACCACCAATCTGAAGTAACAGTAATGTCCTAAAGTGAAAAGACTCCCTGTCTCTATATGAGTCCTCTAAGGCAACTAGCTACCTCTCCTTCCACCCAGCTTATTTTGGATATTGGATTGGAATGCTGGAAGAAAATGTCCATCACTACCTAGAGGTAGGTAGTGTCAGTTGTAACACTATGACAAATAATTAAATAAGTTATATGTCAACAGGAGTGTCTAGTAACAACATTTTTGGTTATTAACAGCTGGATACTTCTATCCTCCATTCCAAAAGATTTCCAGTTGTAGTCATTTTCAAATGTTATGAAAAAAACCCCTTTGCTATGTATTGCAGTCATGCAGACAAGAGTAGCATTTTATTTCTCAATATTAAATTAATTACATTACTACCATTAATGAAATTATTACATGGAAAATAATTCAAAATTAACACTTGTTGCCCTCAGAAGCTGCAGACAATACAAGAATCTTTCAAAATATGCAGCTAGATATAAAGCATCATGAGAATTTCACTTAAGTCTCAGCAAATTAAGTCTGTAAGCAACAAGCATTATAGTTAATACTACATTTATCTGTGTTTGATAATATAATGCAAAAAACTTAGCACATTTTCCCATTTCATCTTTAAGGGGAGTATATGCCCTGATTGTAAATGTATAAGCTATACCATTTAATTCTGGGCTTTGGACTCAACAAACAGAGATAAAACTGACTTAAAATTCAGTATAATTTTTTCCCTAATGGGTAAGCAATTTCACTTAAAAAGCACTTAAAAAAAATTGCCACCTGTGTAAATCACTGGGCCAAAAATTTCATAGATGTCTTCATTCTGAGATCAACTTCAACTGGAATATTTTAACTGAATTGTAACAAATAATACCAGCTAAAAAGGAGGCTTCTGCCAGAAGTACCATGGTATTTTGTCACAGTGGTGAAAATGTAGGTACCTCTAAGTCTTAGCTTCTGCCAAAGAAGCAACAAATTCTAAATCGCTCCAAAATCAAAATACATACAGGAACTCTGCTGGCAGCAATATTAGGCTGGCATTGTAAAAGTAAACACAGAGACCCCATTGATCAAGCCCACTGTTAGTTCCATGCCATAGCAGAGAAGAGCAGGTTTGTCTCCAAAGCTTCTCCTGGCACTGTTTCAGAACTGATGCAACCATACCTGTTCTCTTGGGCACACCGTATTCTGCAGCCTTCCTTAGGGATCACCAAGCCCAAATGCATTCTCAGCCGACAATTGGTGGGTCCTGTGTGGGGCCAGACATGAGTCCCTGGGTGCATGATAGAATATTTGATCTGCAAGAAGAGAAAAACACATTTTTCAACACATTCCACTTCACAACCACGCTGCCAGGAGTTCTGGACTTCATTTAGTCTCATCCTTGGTGATGGGTGAAAAGTGTAATGCCATCTTTTGTTTGAATTTCAGCAGCAATTCTCTCTCATATCCTAAAGGCATTTAATACTCTAAAACATATGTCTTGTGGTGCGTGCGTGAAACCAGGGATGCATTTGTGTGTGAAAGTACATAGTTTTAATTTTACTTAAAATAACCAGTATTCACATTTCAAGCTGAAAATAATTATCTTCTCTCTACAGTCAGAAAAAGTACCTTCTTTCCTATGGAAAGACTTAAAAGGATGGACAGTAGGAGACAAAAGGCTTGTGGTCATCAGACTGGCCAGCCCCTCTCAGATGACCTGTCTGTGAAGGTTGCTGTCAGCCTTGGCTGTAGCAATCATGAGAAGGTGGAGTTCAAGATCATGAGAGGATGGAGAAAGTCAAAAAGCAGAATTACTACCCACAGCTTCAGGAGAGCAGACTTGGTCTTATTCAGGGATCTGTTGGGAAAAATCCCGTAAGAGAAGAGGGGTCTAGGACAGCTGGTTGATTTTTAAGTAGCACCTTGTCAAACTCAATAACCCCTATGTGCAGGAAGCATGGTGACCCAGACAAAATTGAAACACAAAAAGGAAGCATACAGGAAGTGGAAGCAGGGTGAGGTCACCTGGAAAGACTGTAGAGATACTCTCTGCACATGCAGGGATGAGGTTAGGAAAGTCAAAGCTCTCCTGGTGCTGAATCTGGAGATGGAATTGAAGGGTAACAAGAGAGATTCCTACAAATACCTTATCAACAAAAGAAATCCTAGGAAAAACATGACCAGCCACTAAATGTGACAGAATATCTGATGACAAAGGACATGAAGAAGGCTGAGGCACTACATGTCTTCTTTGCCTCAATCTCCACTGGTATGACTGAATTTCAGGAGTGCCAGACACCTGAGACCAGTGAAATAGACTGGAGCACAGATGATTTATCTTCTGTGGAGAAGGAACAGGTTAGGGAACATTTAAACAAACTCAACAACCTGTTTCATGGGTCCTGATGGGATCCACCCATGAGGCCAGAGGGACATGGATGACATAAATTCATACACAATCCACACAATCTTTGAAAGGTCACTGCTACCAGCAGGGGTCCCTGAGAACTGGTAGAAAAGAAACATTGTTCCTATCTTCAAGAAGGGCAAGTAGGATGATCTGAGGAGCTACTGTCTAGTCAGCCTCACCTCAATCCTTGGAAAGGTCATGGAGAAAGTAATCCTGGAAACAATTTTCAAACACATGAAGGAAAAGAATGTACCTGGGTGTAGTCAGTATGGGTTTATGAAGGGAATTCTGTACTTCACCAGCTTTCTTTGGTGAGGCTTCTAGCTTGGTGGATATTGTTTGTCTCAACGTTAAGTCTTTGAACAGTCTGCCATGAACATCCTAATCAACAAGGTGAGGAAGTGGGACCTAGATAAGTTCCTAGTGAAGAGGACTGAAATCTGACTCTTAAGCCAGGCTCAACAAGCTGTGACCAGAGGCACAAAGTCCAGCTGAAGGCCACTCATCAGAGGTGCATCCTAGGGCTCAGTACTGGGTTTTGTTTAGGAGTTTCACAGTGACTCAGAAGATGGGACGGAGCGCATCCCCCTCAGCAAGTTTGCAGATGATAGAAAACTGAATAGGAGTGGCTGATGCACTACCTTTTTTTTTTTTTTCTGCCTTTCATAAAGACCTTGGCAAGATGGAGAAAGGAGGAAACAGAAATCTTGATATATTTGACAAAAAGAAGTGTAAAATTCTGCGCAAGGGAGGCATGCACCAATACAGGCTGATGGACAACTGTCTGGAAAGCAACTTTCTAGAAAGAGACTGTGGGGTCCTCACAGGGAGACCCTCAAAGGGTCGTCATAGTGCCCAAATTAAACAGGAGCCAGCACTGCAGCAAAACCACCAACAGCTTCCAGGGCTGCATTGTGGAGAGCTCTGGCAGCAGGTTGAGGGAGATCATCCTTCCCCTCAGAGTTGGTGAGACACCTTAAATGCTGGACCCAGTTCTGTGCTACCTGCTGTGACAGAGACATGGACACACTGGAGCAGGTGAAGGGTATAAAGGTGATTAAGGGATGGGAGAATCTTACAAGGGGAAGCTGAAGTAGTTGGGACTGTTCAGCCTGGAGCACATAAGGTTCAAGGAAGGATCTTATCAATGCATATAAATACCTGATGAGAAGTGTGAAGAAGGCAGAGGGCAGGCTCTTCTCAATGTCATCCAGTGAAAGGCAGAGAGGAAATGGACACAGATTGAAACACAGGAAATGCCATTTAAGCATAAGGAAACACTTTTTTTACCGTACACAGGAACAGGTTGGCCAGAGAGGCTGTAGAGTCTCTATCCTTAGAGGCATTCAGAACCTGGCTGGACACAGTCCTGAGCACGGGACTCCTGCTCTAATTCATCATACTTTGAGCAAGGCGTTGGACTAAGTAATCTCCAGATGTCCCTTCTCACCTCAACCTTTCTGATTCATTCTGTATCAACTCAATGAACAGGAAGTGTGAATAATGCACGACAGCGTTGAGAAGCACCTTTTCAACTGAGAAATCTGCACATTTGGTTGGGACAGAGTAGCTTTGATAAATCTTACAGATTAAGGTGTTGCATGCTCTCCAACTGTTAATAAAACCAGCAGGAGACAGTGTGTGCCTCTTGCCTTAGCCATTCTTGCCATCTGAGGTTTCAGCTTACTGGCAGTTTCTTATGACAGCAAGTGATAAGCTCCAGTGACCCTGGTGAACACAGACCCTCCCACCCAACTCTGCCACTCCGTGATGTGTCAGACCCTAAGGCAATGCAAACAACTGGCTATGCAGGATACTTACAAATATCTGAGACAAACAAATCCTGTAATGCTAATATACCAGCACTGAAGATTGATTACTGTCATGCACCTTATCTGCCCATGCAGATCAGTCTGGATATGTCTGTGAATTATATCTGTGTGCTGTGCTCAAGTGCTATAGATAAATTGTTCTAAACTACCAATGAGTTGTACTATGGCTGCAATGTAAGAAATATCCAGAATTAAAATTAGCTGTGATACTTAAAAGTTTACTGCTATTTTTAAGAAGAATCTTATAATTTTAAATAATATGATCACTTCCTATTGTTCTACACAGTCTCTCAGCAGCACTGAGTGGGTAGTTGATTATTTTACATTTCTTTTATCTTTCTCACTACATGTGGTGCCCAAAGCATCCAAATGGTTTGTCTACCACAGAATTCCTTATTTCCTGATTGTGTTTGTTCCCATTGCTTACCAGTCCATCAGTATGTGAATAGGGTTCAGCTGATATTTTAAATCTATTTTAGCAGTAACATTTCAGTCATGGCTATCATAAAACTAAAACTGCCCTAGGCATCTCATAATAGTCGATGTAAAACTTAAGACTTCTAGAGCACCACTTTTCAGATTATTGTACATTAATATGTTTAAAACACGTGACTACAGCTACAGCTGTAAATACACAACATTTCTGCAAACTATATCCTGGTGATAACACCAAGAAATGATGAAAAAAAATAGCAGCTCTCAAAGAGCATTAGCTCTGAGAGACAGATCTGCTTTGGCTATGGATGCCACAGAGAGCAGTTTTCTTGTTTGCCACACTGAGTGTGATGACTTCTCATCAGTTATATTCACTATAACCAGCCTTTGCAACCAATCAATGAAACACCAGCCTTGTTCATTCCCACAGCAGTAGCCATCCAGTGTAGTTCTGCACATCAAAAACAAGGGACTGGCCAAAAGATGAACACATAGTCTCAAGGCTCTGAATTAGGACTACATTAGCACTGTGCCTTTCAACTTCTGCATCCTTAATTTTGCCATGTGAAGCTTACTCTCACATAGCCATTATTTGGAAAAAAATGAAAACTTACGTTCTACAGAACCACTTGATAGCTATGTTGGCCCATTCATTCAGCTGCATGTGTTTTAATCCATACAGGTCTACTTCATGATTAAATGAATTTAACTGATAGCTGGATAGTCATTGTAGGCACTTGAAACAAATTTTGTTGGCACCCACAGCTCATGGATGCAAAATTTCTTTCCTTTACCTCCAGGAAAGAAGCATGTGGCAGCACTGTTTGGCTTCCACAAGGTGATTCTCCCTCTGTATAATGCTGCCAGGCTGGGGTAGACACATGAAGTTTATCACAGTGAGAATCTGGCTCACTGAATTAATCATGTAAAGTTAGGTTCAGATCAGAAAAAAACCCAAAACCTCAGGTTAGAAAGGACCTAATCCAACCTCCTGTTCAAAGCAGAGTTAGGATATGAGTCAGATGAGGTCACTTCAGGCTGAGGTTTAGTAAGGCATTACTCATTGTAATTGTGACCCATGGCAAATAACTACTTACCTACCACAAGCTCCCAGGAAACACATGGTAAAATGGCTCAACTAAGGAGTCCTAAAAAGGCTTCAGCTAACATATTTCACCTGGTATTTGCTGACAGCTAAAATAAGGCATATTTTTTTTTTTTTTATATTTATTGTTATCATGTGCTTGAGGCATCATTAAACATACCAAAATCCTGCATTCCTCTATATGTGTCCCTCTATTCCTCAAAATCACCCGCTCCCAGCATTAAGGATTTGCAAAAATGAAGAAGTTTGCCAGGTACCTGCCCTCTTCTGCAGCCAGTAGCTTCTGGGAATCTTTCCAACAAAGCACATGTTTTCGGAACACTTTTACAAGCATTCTCATTTTTTCTTCCTAGTGAAAATAATGGATAGAGCATTGGTAAGAGCAATGAATGAACATTCCCATTTTCTGCTTTGCAGAAAAGTAACAAAGCTGCCAAAGAGCTGACACAGAGACGGGTAAATATTACTCCTCCCGTTTTACAGATTGTGCCACTGAAGTACCTCCATGTTGTAATACCATAGCAGCCTGCACACTTTGCTTTTAAACTACTTGTGAACACCAGGCTTTCTACCATCTAGAAAGTATTATTTTAGAAGTATAATCCCTAATATGGCTGCATAGAAAGAAAAGATGAAAAATGCCACCAATATTATAGCATTTCAACACCAGGTTACATTTTGATATAAATTGCTTTTAATATTTCAGTTATCTTTCATATGTGGAGTTTTATAAGAATTTAAGGTCATTCCAGGAGCTGGGCCTCCCAGTGCCCAGCTTAGGGGCAGGGCAGCAGGCTTATTCAAGTCATATTCTTTTGCTCATATCATTTCTGAATGACAGATCTCCCCTAGCTGAAGTACTGAAGATGTGCCTTCTCCCATGTCCTCATCTTCCCTCAGGCTTTGTACTACGCATTACCAGGTAAAGTGTTGGCAGCCTTGCCAGAAGAGGAGTACACTCATTGAACAGTTACCATACTCAAGGGACTCTTAGAAGTATTTCAGGACAACATGGTTTAGAATAAAGAACCCTCTGTTCATTGTCACAGGAGTCCCAAACACTGTTTTATCAGTTCCCTTCCTCTGTACATTGTGATTATAAAAACAGTTCTAGAAAAAACAGTGTTGCTACTCCTTATTACACTACATTACTCTGAGATCATGAAATTGGGGTAAGAAAAGAAATACAGAATGTTTTACCTTGTTGCCATAAGGTAAACTGGCTCCAGTCTCCTTTTTCCCGTAGGTTCTCATCTTCAGGCAGGAAGAGGCTTCTTTTTTTATCCATCACAGCAAGACCCTCATCCCGAATGAGCTTCCAGTTTTTCTCTAAAGACTGTTGTGAGAGCCATGTTACTGCACTGAGAAGTTACTGTATTTGGTTTTAGTACAATTTTTATTTTTCCTCACCATTATGAACTTTATTTTTTTATTTAAAAGCACTAAAAGAAGTGTTCATCATTATTATCAAGTTGCTTTATACTCTATTCCCTTCTGACATGTTAAGGCAGGAAAAACAACTTTCGCAGCATTCTTCAGATTCAGTCACATTGGGATTGTGAGATTTCAACAATAGCCAGCCTCTTTACAGACGAGGCCTCACTTTGACCTGCTATTTGATGAGCCTAAGGGCTCTTTAAGTGATCATTTTGTATTGCAAGCTAAATGTATTGACCTTCCTAAATGCTGCACATGTGACATGGAATCATTCCTGCAACTGGAAAACCACTCACATAACCTGATCTCCAGGTATTGCAGAATATTACAGACCAAAGAGGACAAATTTAAACACAGCCCTTGAGTGGAAATTTATGATTTAAACCTTCAAAAAGGCTTGCAGAGATTCACTTGCACATGTTGATGCTATTGAAAAAATCATGTACAACTTGAAATTCCAGGTGATCATTTATGGGCACAACCAGAATGTGTGAGCTGCCTTACACTTCATACATACAAACCCACAAAATAGAGTAATAAAAATTTCTGTTCTCTGCTGCCTCAGGATATTATATTTTGAGAAATCAGCTTAAAAAACCTTTTATTCTACCAATAATAAGTCATTTTAATGTTATAGCAAAATAAATGGAAAACCCACAGTATAAAAATGGATCTGGATAAAACTAACTTCAACTTCCCAGCAGCTTACTTTTCTCACTAAACCTTATTTTGGGTGAATAGTTTTCATTTTTTCTTTGTGCTCTTGAACAAAGCATTTCTCTAAGACATTTTCAATCCATTTCACACTGAAATAAGCTACGGTATGTTCCCACACTACCTTGTTACATGATGAGTAAAACTCAAAAGTCTCTGCAACACAGAGCAGACTAGGTGATATAACTGCCCCCTTTTAGTCTTAAAACTTCATATGATTATTAGTCTTCCCCATTTAAATAAAACAGCTGCATTTTCCCCTTGAGGTTTTTTACTTAAAAGACAAGTTGATCTGACAAAATAAGTTTATATTGCTAGATCATAAAAGGCTCAATAAAGCAAAGGATGCCTAGAACATGTTGTCTATAATACTTTCTCCCATTAGAACAATTTTAGCTAGGCTAAAACATATGAAAATGTGGATTTCACTTCTGTTATTACAGTAATCTCTATTAAACAAATTGGGTTTTTCTCTCACCTATCAAAAAATGGGGAAGAACACTTATTTTTCCTGGTGCATTCACATTATTCTCCCTTCATTGATGGTTTCTGTAACATTCATTTAACAGTTAGCATTAAGTAAAAATTGGGGTTGGTGGGTTTTTTTAGAGTATCTTTGGAAAACTGACTTTTCCAAAATGTAGGGTACAAAAACAGATTGAAAATTTCCACCTAATCGGAGATGAATCCGAGAACAGTGCTGCTACTTATTCAGCACTATCTTATCTACAAAAGAAAATGCCAGCTTGAGTACCTGGTTTTGCACTGGCTGGAGAAGAGAAAGAAAAGAATAACCTACACTCACACCAGCCTCAATTTAAAGTGATATAGAGCAATGAAACTGGAAAACTTTAAAAGATATTACAAGTTTTTCTGGGCTTCCTCAAACTCATCCTACTCCCTCAGCTGAAAAAAGGTCAGAGGGATACCCACAGACAAGATGACGCATGAAGAGCACTGGTGGTGCAAGGCATTGTAGGCAACAGCTGCTTTGTCACCTCTACTCTCAAGTGCCACAGGTTGAAGGTTAACCTTTAAAGGTAAGTGTTCATCCTTGTGTTTAAAAGCTCCTTCCCGAATGCATTGGATACAAATTTATTTGAATACATCTCATCAATTTTGAACTAAAACCTCAATGGTTTTAGACATAAATTGCCCAGAAATCAATAGGGTTTCTGTCCTAAAAACCTAGACCCCATCTGTACAACACATGGATAGTGCTTTATAATGAGCAACAGACAACTCCTAGGGAGAAACTAAGTGGGGAGTTCAAACACCGCTCAACCTTGGTCTCCCTGATATTACAGACTCTTAGGGATACCTTGAATAGTAAGAACACAAAACACCATTAAAGCATAATGACTAAGTCCAGGACTTGGACTTACAGCTTATGATCCAAGAGCTGGTATCTACAGAAAAAAAGTCAAATATACTTATGGCTCCATGATATTTAAGGATTCAAGCTCCAGGTTAGAGCAAAAAATTCATATTATATTTGGTGCAGTATCCTGATTACAAGTGAAAAATCAGTAGGCAACCAGCACTGGGAGCGTATGTACTTGTTTGCTAGCAGCTGATTCCCATAAACCTCCATATAGCTTTTTAAATACAATTCCTAACAACAATTGAAGTTTACAGTTGTTGTACATCTGGCAGTAATGTAGATTTTATTTAAATAGGGACTTTTTAATATTGGTTTATTTTTATATGAAACTATTATATTGAAAGTATCCTTACTCTGGGCTGTCAAACCCTTTCAGTGCATGGTTATAAATGACACAGGAAGAGATTAAGAGGTTGCTACCCCTCACGTGAGGCATAACTACTGACCACACATCCATTTTAATCCACTGAACTGTAAAATAAAATCATGGTGAAGAGTTTAATGTACTTCACTTTGTTACTGAAACAGAATAGGAAAGCATTCACAATCAGTCACCACATCTCCACTGGGTAATGCTGACAACCTCCAAGCAAGGGGCACTGTTTTAAACCGTTCAAAACAGATTCCTTGCACCCATTCAATCACTCACAGTGCTTAAACATCAGCACTTGTATGCATCCTTTCAACACAAGTCTCCCCTTAAAGCATCCAACCACACTTTAAATACACATTTCAATTTAAATTCTCCTTTAACTATGAATGTTTAGCTATTATTACTTAATCCATTAAGGCCCAACTGTCAGCCTATGGAAAGCTATAAACATGTACTGTTGCCAGTACCTTCATTGTCTTTCTGCACTTTTCTTGCTGCACTTGGAATTTTAATTAATAAAATCTAAGCCATCAGAGAAAACCAACAATACAAGATCTACTTTAATCAATCAGCTATTCACTGGAGTAAATTATTGGCAAAGCATCCTCTGGGTCCTTTCCAAAAGTGAGAGGACACAATATGCAGAGAGGACAAAGTTACTTAAGTCATTGCCTATGTATTAATTTCAGACCAGTGAAAAGTCTCTAGGCTCCAACACCATTGTATTTCTTTTATTATTTTTCAAATGATCACCAGAATAGAATAATGCTATGACTGAGGTTCTACAGAAGGTACTGGAGAAAGATGCAATGACTCAGTAGGACTGGCTGAGGAAAGCTAATTGTCCCAAGGGAAAAGGACTGGTTTTCAAAGATGAAAGTACGGATTCCTTTCAGCTGAGATCAAAAGAGAAAGACAGTTTTTTGAATTCCCAGATCCAAAGGCCTAAAATACTGTAAATCAGAAACATTAGCGGAACATCTCTACATAAATCCCTCACCACACCCTTCCTAATATAAAAGTTTATATTTTCTCCTCCCTGAGAAATCAGGTGCCTCTTCCTATTCTTTCAAGGAAAAACATTAAGCTTCAATGAGCTGCAGAGAGATTCAAAAATCCCTTCAGCACAGTTCCACTAATTAAGATGTACCATGTCCTGATTAGTGTTACTGAGATACTCTCAGTCTTCCCTTCCCGGCAAAATAAACCCAGCCCAAAACCCTCTTCCTTAAGACAACCAAGCAGGTAATATTACCAAGCAGGTAATATTAAAATAAAGTATGAGATTGTCTTTTCTTAACCTTACCCATCAGGAAGTTAAGCAGCAGGCCCCATTTTTTAAGTAAAGTGGTAGGAAAGTTAACACCAGGAAAGGAGACATGCCATGCTTAGACAGTTATTTAACAAGGTAAAAATGAATCATCCTGTGGAAACACCCCTTTTTTCTGACTTGTAAACAAGGCCACTAGCATGGACAGTATGTCCCATGTCTGTATGACTATAGCTAATTGAGCTGAATGCCCCTCAAAAGGAAGTTATCAAACTGAGAATACTGAAAAAAGGCAATTTTCTCTTTTGGCTTTCAGTGGAAAAAGCAAGGCACTGTCAAAATTCACATCTCCATCTCTAGGCCCAAGAAACTAGATGACCCTTTGTAAGAAAATCAAGCCAGGTCTGTGCTATAAGATGCCACTGACCACAGCTGTGCTGGTTAATGGAATGAACCAAAGAGAGTTCAGCTTTACTACTGCCTCAGCCACAAATAAATGCTCAGTTTGCATTATTAAGCTACCAAGTTTTTGAAAATAGTTCATTCCCATTTAACAAGCAGTGAAACTCAAGAGAGAGGGTCAGGGCCTCCAGTGCTGTGTACAGCGTATTATCCATATTGAATTCTACCACTGCGATCTGGAAGCATTTCCCACATAGATGTAAGAGGAATGTGATGAAATGAAGCAGTAGGAAATAAATGTTGATTGGTTTTAGCTCTGTGAGAAGGGGAAATAATTTTTTTTTTTAACTAAACCATGTACAGAAGTTGGAATACTTCAGAAATTAGTAAAACCAATGCCATCAATAATTTTTTGCCACTTCCTGAAGAATACTATTTCTAGTCTTGCTTGCAGCATTGTATGTTACTAGAATCAAACCTGCTTTCTTTCAAAACTTCAAGTACTTTCTTGAGTTACAAAAAAGCAACGATACAATTGTCCTGATGCATATAACTACATTCTGGCTTTATACTTTAAACTGTGAGTGTTATCTTGAAGAATGTAAACCTTACCACTCCCAAATTATGACACCTGTGCAAGTAAATTACCAGTCACAATTTAATCTAGATTCACTGACACATTGCTATTAAAACAGCTAAAACATATACCACCAAATGATTGGAATGAAGAGGTGTTACTGAATTCCAGAGGGGCATTGTACTGTGGAGTTCAGGGGAGAATTTCTATCCTTGCTGGTTTTCTGAGTGGCTCTTCTAGGAGCCACTCAAGATGCTGATCCAAACCAAGGCCTTCATATATGGCCAGAGTCATCTGAAAAAAACCCCTTCAAAGTGGAGCTTTGGCTATTTTATAACATCAGCTGAATTATTTCACCCTTCAAAGCTGACTCATGCTGAGGGTGAATGGATCATTACCTTCTGTGACATAGGAATTTAAAGGTTTATGTGCAAGAAACTGTAAAACAACACTGAATGTAGCTCTAAAACACCAATCAAATAATATGTATGTTTCCCTTTTGTTTGACATAAACATGTTAAGAAGTTCCCAGTTTCTCTATATCTGTTATGGCAAGAAGCATCCATTCCCACACATACCTCAAGAATTAATTCAATATTCGTATATTTTATGTGCTAGTCCATAAAGCTCCCTGCTTTTTGGTGTGGCTGAGATTTCATTGGCGAATCACAATTTAATCTGAATTTCTAGCCTTATTTACGTTGCCATCAAAACCACAACAAAGAGCAATCTTCCTTTTTATACTACTTTTATTTTTTTTTTAAATAAAATCATCCTTTCATAGTGGTTCTTTTACAACATGCTATGTAACTAAATATAAAGAAACAATCACTCTGAAGGAATTTGTTCCTTACAAATATGCATTTTTGGGTTTAAACTATTTACCCATAATGGGTTTCTCTAAAGCACACACCAATAATTGAAATATACAGGGGAAAAAAAGCTCTCCCTAATTTTTCATGTGTTTAGGAATTATTATTAGAATTATAATAAATTAATAAAAATAATGCAATTTTGGAAATAAAAGCTGTTGTTATGAACAATAACCACACTAATTGCCTTGCATGAAATAAATAAAAAACCTTTTAAAGAATTTAATTCTGTGTTATTATTTTTTGTTAAATGCATCACTGGAAATCTATACTTTTTTCTATTATGCAATTAAAAGCTTCCAAAGTCACTAAATATTACACAAGGCCTCAAAAGCACAGCCTTTCCTGACTAATTAAAAATTCACAGTGGGTGTTCCGGACATTACCCAAGTGTGCTGTCATTTTCCACTTGAAATGTTATATTTGTCTATCATGTAAATTTAGTATTTATTAATAATTTCAGCCATCCTGTCCCCATTTTCAAATTTGAAAATGTCTGAGCTTATTTTATAGTATCTTACTCAAGTCTCGTGCTCAGTCTGACAGTGGTGTCTGGAATTCAGAGTTAGTAGTTCTGACCTTGTTGATTAGTACTTTCTCTGCCTAATAACTTAGATTATGGTTGAAATTGTAATAAAAATGGAAGTATAACAAAGCCTTACCTTCACCAGTTCTGTATATCCGGTTTCCCTTGCTGTCCACCAAGGCTGAGCTTTCAGTCCCTTGACATTGTAGAGGGAGCGCTGCCAAACTGATGCAAAGTGACCTCTTTGGTATCCAAGTTCATACCACTTGTATGCCTAAAACATTGTAGTTGTTAACAACCAAATTCATATCAGCCAAGTTCCTACAGGAAAAAAGTAACACTTTCTGGCAAGGTAGCAGACTCTCTCTTTGGACGTTAGAGTTATTCTTTCAATAAAATGTACCAAAGAATACTTTAAGGAAAAAAAGCCCTACAAACAAAGAAATAAACCCCAAATAACAAAATAGATCAGTTGGCCAAGTGAGTCCAATCCAACAGTAACAAAACAGAATAATCTCACAACCATTCACATCAAATATGGGCCAGTAATTCATGCCCTGTCCTTGGACTTAGAAGATACAATTATTTCTCATCTTGGTCAACCTCATTTTCTCTGTTTCAACCTTCTACCTACAAATTAAAGATGACTGTCTTCTGCTGCCAATGGAGATGCTGTGATGATGAAAATCCTGATGACTTTGTGGATCTAAACTGTTAGTTATCTAATACTTATGTGCACTTGAGTTTCTTCAAATATTTGTTGCCACACCAAAACTGATCACATGATAGAAACCTATTGAAGGTAATACTCGACCTTTGCTTGTCTTTACTCTCACTTTACACAACTTGTTTTACCCCTGCATTGCAGCAAAACAAGGTCCTTGCAAGGAAAGAAAATGAGATGCTTGGAAAGAAAAGATCCGGCATTTGTAGTACTGTGACAAACCACAAGCAGAGAAGCTTATACAGGGCTGCCTCCTTCCTGTCCATTGCTGCTACAGCTGCAATATTTCAGACAACAGAATAATAAAAAAAAAAATCCCCAAACAAACAAATCCCCCCAGCCAGCACAAACTAAAAAAAAAAAAAAAACAGGACAGCCAATAGGGAAAAAGGGGCAAAAA
>NW_008236767.1:7936350-7948850 GCF_000691975.1 Corvus brachyrhynchos
GCAATCTCCGCCTTGAACAGAAACTGGCCAAAGTCCTCATTGAGAGACTGAAAATTTTCTTCAAGTTTTTAAAAAATGTGGTGCTCTGATGTTTATAACTCTCCCAAAGTATGGAGGAAATTCTGCAATACAATGTTGCCGTACAGTATTTATTTGAAGTACACAAAAGTAGTGTGGATGAGCAGAATAACATCCGATCATATATAAACTGTCATCTTTTTCTCCCTAGAGAAGCTCAGTAAAATTGTGCATGGGTCAAAAAAATACTGTGTATTACCTCTGGGTAATACACAGTACATCTTTAAATTTTGTTGTAATCTTGGTTAATCCTCTGAAATGGAAGCATTGTGATTTATAACATTTGCTCCCCAAAGTTGTAATACCAGTGAGATACCAATAGATTGTTCATGCTGACTGCCTGCATTCATTTGCAATGTCTGCAGTTAGCCCAAATGATAAGGGGAATGAATTACTTGTTTCAGCCACTGAGTGGTGAGTATGACTGTTGCTGCTTTTTAAGATACATCAGCTATAATCATGATGTATAATACAGTTAATCTTTATTTATTAGAAGAATTGTGCTACGGAAGTTGCCTTTACCAGGATGGAGTAGGGTTAGGTTGCCTCACTCATCTTTTCCATTCCCAAGGCTCTGTAAGAAACATTTCTTTTCTCATGTAGGTCTTGGCAGTGGAACATGGTATTATTCAGGAGGGCTACAACAGTGTGGCTCTCTTTTCCAGGAAAAAATTGTTTCAGATGCACTCAGTTTATATAGCATGTGTGAAGATTTCTTTGTTCTGTAATAATTTCCACGGTTTTAATTTATCTTAAGCCAATTTGGCATTTTATCAAATTATAGTTGGAAAGGGCATACTCAATACTGTTTCCCTAACACTTTCCAAGGCCACATTCATTGGCTAATTTAGCTCCAATAGATGAATATCTCCCTTCAACAAACCTTCAGTGACAGCAATTTCACATGTAACTTAAATATTGATCTGTTTCCTTGATTAAATCTTGAAATTCAGCAAGTCTAGCAAGGTCAGTGAGAAAAATTTAGCTGAACAATGGACTTTCCACTCATAAATTTAGAAGTCTCCTCTATCCCAAGAAGTTCACTTGTGATTAATTAAACTTTTACTACAGCAGATTTGGCCATTAACTCCATAAACACTAACACATAATTATCCTGGGGTTAGAGATGATGCACATTAATTACATCTGTGCGGTATCTTTAGTCAAATATTGCAAAGGGATGTTCTAGGCTCAGCAACTCAACCCAGAATGTCCCATGGAAATGTACATGGACTTGAGAGAAGGAGAGAGAGTTAGATAGAGAGAGTGTGAAAGCAGACTCTGCGTATGTCTGTGATGTATACATGGGTTTCTAAGTAAAATGAGGACAACTAATTCTCACTTAAAAATGAGCAATTAAAAAAAAATCTTATTGGAATAGTATTGCAGGGAAGGCAATCTAACGTTAAATTCAAATATTACATCTCCATGTTCTAGATCTACTGTATGTATAAAATATTGTAATAAAAGCTCCATGAATTATTAAAAAAAAGTTAACTTCATGAACTAGCCTTGAGAAAGATCATCTACAGAGGCTTCAGCACAGCCCACTTGTCTACAGGTCATCCTGGAGAACCACCTACTGACTGGGCCACAGTACTAAAGAGCTCGACATTTTTTTACAGTTTTTTAGGTATTAATATTGCAGCCATTACTAGGTAAGTAATTAAAAAGCAGTGATTTTCATGGCTATTTCTACTCTGCTTTTTAATGCTTATTTTTTTTCATATTTCTCACCTAGGAATTAGAATGGATTGGGGGTTTTTTTTGGTGTTGTTTTTAAATTCATGCCCGTATTAAAGTTCATTACTAGTCAGTGTCTTCAAAAAAGGCCCTTTGCTCCCCTACCATGAGAGTAGTGTTAATTCACATATTAAAACTTAGCTTTTAAGTATAATTTGATTTCAAATAAACAAACTAGAAACTCTTATGGCTTCCAGTGTCATATGTTTGTTTTTGTTGGGCACTCAAAATACATAATACAAATTTCTGTTTTCCTAATTGATTTTGCTAATTCAGTTATTGAAAAAATTTTGCAACTCAGCCTCCACATTCAGTCCTCTCATTATCCTCTTTTATCACATACTCATTAGTGCTTTTTCCTTGGAAAGAAAGAAAGATTTACAAAATACTGTTATACAGAAACTTCTGTACAGTAACATACATGTAACTGATTCTTTTAACTCTCATTAAAATCTGTATTGTAAGTGATATAAGCAGAAAACAGATTCTAGAAACATTTAAAATTCTTGTAAATTTTAAATCCCTTGTTTTAAGCTGCCCTATGCCAGCTTCGACAGTTTAAGTTAAATCTAAAGCAAGGGGTACTGAGAGATTGTATTGTAATGCTAACGACAGATTTTTTGCTGTTGTTGATCATTTTGACATCTACACACATGTTCTAGATTTTTGTTGCAATAGGACTATTCATGTTTTCAATATTAAACCCATTATTAAAGGTTTTTTCTGGATTCCACAGTCCCTCAGAGATTTCGATTTTAAAGCAAGAACATGTTAAACATGTACCTCTTTGTCTCCCATCCTCTGTAAGGCATCACCCAGATGAAAATAAAAACGTCCATCATCTGTGCCAGGGTCACCAGACTCTAGTCCTTCCTAAAAATTAAGTACATAAATAAATAAAAATGAAAAGTACATGAACTCCAATATGACTTCTAAAAGAATTCATTTGATGGTTGTGGGCTGTCAAATAGGCTGCCAATTCTATGCAAGAGACAGGCAATGAAATTAGGTAGAAAATGTAACCACCACGGTAACTTGGAACTAAAGCTGAATGAATACAGTATGTCAGCAAAAAGTCACTGAGAAATGTTACCAGCTTTCCAAATTCCACAGCCTCTCCCCTCAGTCCCGCCAAAACAGAGTCATATTCAGAGATGGATACTTGCCCCTGGCCCTATAAACATATATACAAGCATTTTACAAAGCTGGATCAAGATTTTATTTTGTAGTATTTCTTCCCATTCAGAAGTATACCTAAGCCTTCTCTGGATCTTTCAAGAACCTTATGTTTGCAGCATATGACCAACCCCCCAAAAATTCGAGGTTCACAGCTCTGCACTTCAGGTTAACCATTAATAAAACAAATACTCGATGTTTAAGAATTGACAAGTTTCAATGTACAAATCTGTTCCAGTTCATAAGCAGTGATACACCAGTATAACTCCAACAAATAGCTTAAGCAGTGATTTGTAATTAGTACACATTTTATACATTCCAATTCCACTTTTTGCTGGTAAAAAATTTACTGTGGGTAAGAAAGTACCTGTAGATAAGGTATGCTCTCTGCTATCTTGTTTTCTGCCTTCAGGATGAAGCCATAATGTACTTTGGCAAAGCCATCATTTGGAGCCAGACTTAGAACCTGTTTGAGAGCAAATGAATTAAATACACCTGTATGAATCTATGCGAATTAACAAACCTGTGTACATACTACTAGTTAGTAACACAATGATATTTTCTTCCTTTACTGACTCTCAGGGAAACCCTTGACTTGTCTTTACTTTCTTTTCCTCATTCACTTTTGTCCTTTCTCCAGACAAGCCAAACTTTGAAGCCTCAGAAATAAAATTATTTCAACAGGAGCTGCTTTGTTTTTCAGTTGTTCATCCTTTTCTATACTTCTCTCTTGAGGTACAGCATACTACATTACAGAATTAAACCCACCATTAACACCTGAGTTACTTATTCCAGGTTTGACTAATCTGAAGGAAAGCAGCTACTCTCGAAAAAGTCTGCAGCAGAAACATACCTGAAACAGTTTTAAATTAGGTAGGTTTCCACTGGTGGCAAACTAGTTTTTGCAAGAGAAAATATGTGAAGCATAGTGACTACAGCTTAGAAAGAAGCTGTAAAGTAATGCCAGCATCTTGTGATGGGGACGTGCAAACCCTGGAACATCAAGGGCACTCTCAGCACAGTGGTAAACTGGAGCACTCTCTGGAACAATGTGCACTTTTCTGGCCATGAGAAAGAAGGTAGTAAGAAATCTACTGCAGTAGTGACTCAACGTGCTTTCACACTAGAAGGTGATGGATAAATTATTCTTGTATAGTTGTGTACTGCACTCTGACCAAGATCAAGCCCTAAATTCAGCTAAAAGATTTTGTACCCTCAACAAGATTCAGATACTATCTGAGTTAGAAACTGGCTTAATTTTGCAGAATAGGAAAGCTCATGGGTAAGTGTACAGAGACGGATATTTCAGGAGGACTGTGCAAGAGAAAGATTTGTGAGTACAAGGACGGCTATAGGAAAGGAGCAGTGTATGGGACAGTGTCTCAGGGGAAGGAGGTGTGAAGCTGGCCAACCTGAATTCTGAAACATGCACCCTCAACACCAGCCAGATAATTTAAGTGCATTTGGTCTGCCTCAGCCAAGGGGAAAATCAGAGAGAATGTCTTGATCTACTTTTCAGCTCTGCACTTCTATTATGTAGATATTCAATATAATTTGCAGCTCTATGCAGTATCAATTACATGGTCAAGTTAATCTGTTTTTACACCTCTCCTCTTCTTAAAATAAGGGTGGACAGCCTTATCAGGTTAGACCCTTAGTCTGTGAGGATCATCACAGGAACGTGGCATTCAGTGGAATTACAGAGGCTGATACCCACTCAATGTCTAGACAGCTGCTGAATACAAAACAACAGACAGATGAGCATTTTCTCTTGCCTAAATCCATTTCTGAAGCTACTAAACTTATGTCATGGATAAAATGCCTGCATACATTATAGTTATTTTACCTCTGCCTTTTCCAGTCACTGTCTGACATAATTTTTCAATCAAAAAAATTACAAGAAACATCATAAGAAGTTCTCTGGACCAATTTCTCTCTTTTCTCAAATCTTATGCACACCAACTACTTCCAAGCAAAACCAAAAATCACAACAATGAAAGCATAAAATGTTATGAGTTAAAACCAGCAGCATTTCACTTCTTTTCACAGAAAAGAGTTATTAGGAAGGAACAAACAATTTGAGAATTTATCTGAAGTCCATAGTATGAGATATTATTAGGAAAAAGTACCACAGTAAGGATGAGCATGATCCCTAGTGTAAGAATACACTACCACCTTCTGCATCTTATGCCTTTTGACTACAGCATTCTGTGTATAATTGTTTTGATCCAAGAATCTGTACCTGCAGGGTGAAATGAAATGACTGACAGAAATATTTATTAGCCACATAATTTTGTTACAGTTTCCTTAACTATAGGATAAAGCTATCTGATTAATTAAGACAGAATAGAATTTTCTGTATTACGGTTCATTTAAAGTATGCCGAGTTGCATTAAGGAATGATCTACATTCAGAGCCCCTAAAGAGAAGCGAAGAGATACAATCAGCAGAAATTACACTGGAAGTATTTAATGTAAATTGTATTACTCTGTTGCTGTTGCTGCATGCAATATTAATTGTGTTTAGAAATAAGTTTTACTAAACTGCTCATAGCCCATTAAATATTAATCATGAATATAGAAATTAACCTCTGGGGCTATCAGTGGCTAATTAGCCAGGGCAGAGTACTGTGCTAATGTGGATATTCTGGTTTTGGTACCTGAGATAGCTCAATCAGAGCTGGCTTACACGTGCTGTATAATGCTGCACTGAACCATGCACACATGGCTCAGCATGGAGGCAGAAGAAGTGCCATCAGCTGAGTAACCAGTCTTACAAAGTTCTCTTTCGCTGTATTTTTTTATAATCTGTAGATGTTTGAACCAAAAAGAGTTCTGAATTCTACCAGGACTACTTTTAAAGTTATGTTTTCTTCAAAAATACAAATAGCTCTGAATTCTACTAGGATTACCCTTAACATTACGTCCATTTCCCTAAGTGCAATATTCAAAAGAAAATTATTTAATATTAGAGGCAAAACTGAAATCCTCTCCAGTTGGGCACCATTTTCCATCTGTGGTTCAGCAAAAATTCTGGCAAACACAATCTAGAAAAGTGTATTTTAGGCAAGTTATACTGTACCACACTACAGTTGGAAGCAAAAAACTCTCTTGGTCTGAAGCTCAGTGTTTATACACATTGCTTCTGTAGCTAAAAGAAGAAATATATATTAAAGACTTTTAAAATAAGCTGCTAAGATGTAACAAATTTGGAAAGAAAAACAGGAATTGACTAGAAAATACGTAAACTGGTTATTAAATGTAAAGCAAAAGCAGAAAGTTTTATCCACTAGGATTCCCTGGGATTCTATTCAGTTCCTTGGAGATGATGCAAGCTAGGGTTAGTCTGGTCTGAACTGGTATGTACTGTGATCCCAGGTAGGGAACAGTGCCTGTGAAGGGTTCATCTGGTTGCATGTGCTCAGTCCATGCTTAACACAGATCAGTAACATTGAATTGAGATTGAAATGTTACAGCAGCAAGTAAAGGTACCTTTTGCAGATTCCCAGGAAATGGGAAATTTGGAGTTTAATTTCCGCCACGGAGAAGAGTGTTTAACTGCTTGGGAATTTACCTGAGCAGCAGAAACAAGTACCACATACACAGGAAGTTAGACAACCATGAATAAGACTAGAGGGGTATCAACAAAAAGCTGAGACTCTTGAGGTCCTGAACTCTAAGATGCCTGTGCTTTCTGCATTAAAGAACACTTGAATAAAATGCATGAACATCCTTACAGTGGTAAACAGAACCCAGGATTCATAAATATTGGAGGTATCTACTTTGCAGCACTGAGTTCATGCTCTTGTCTGTGCTCTCTTAACATTTTTCTATCAAAAGATTACACATGTGAGGAGGACTTAGTCACACTTCAGAAGTTTCCTAGTTTTTTCAAAAATCATGGGAAGAACAAGAAATCTCCTTGAGGCCCGCAGAACCACTATTCAGTTTGCCCCTTTCTCTACCACGCAGAGAACCTGAGCACCTATGGTAGGAGCTCAAAACCATATGCCAAGCACTTACTAAATATGCATTGCAACAGCTGAGCAAAGCACTCCAGGGCAGGCCATGTAACCCCCAAGTAATCTGCCCCAAATCATGCAAGAAGCCTTCAGAAGAACCAGGAACGAAAGCAGGTACAAAGAGATTCTCCCTGTTTCTTTGGCTATGTATTCTTTCTTAAAAGCCTTAGTGTAAACTTATCCTGAATTACAACAAGAAAATTACATTACTGTGTTGGAATTCAGCCTGAGCAACACCTAAAATATGGGTTTTTTAAAAAAAACCCCTCCATGATTTTAAAAAAAATTAATCAAAGTCCTTTAAAAAAAATTACTTGTCCACCTTTTACAAGGACAGAACATCACCATGCTCTATTCTATTTCAGTGTTAGTGAACTGCAAAACAGAGTAATTACACTGGATAGAGAAGAAGGGAAAACAATACATTAAAAGCATGCCAGTTGCATATCTGTTCTTAATCAGAGCCCTACATATTTCTTCTGAAGTATAAAAAACTCAGTGTCAAAGTAATTATACAGCAAATTCGTGACCTTTCTCCATGTATAAAAATCCCTCTGATTATTGAGAAATTCTCACAACTATGTTATTTGCAGCAAAACACTGAACAATTGCAAAAGAAAATCTTGCCCAAAAGGAGTATGTTTTTGTTTTCTCAAATTCCTTGCAGCTTGAGTAGCAGGTTTGTTTAATAAATTCTATCTTTAAAAGCCGATGTTTCCAATCCTCTGAGAATTTTTGACAGCAAGTCAAAAACTATCGGACAGAAATGTTTTATGGAGGGACCTAAAAGGTAGGCAAAGTAGCAAAGCAAACATTATTCTGGCAACATCTGAGACTACTAGAGGAGTTTGAGAAAAAAAAAATGGTATTCCTAGTGTTTGGCTCCTGCTTCCAACACAGGAATGTGGTTGAACATCCTCCTTCTCTTTGAGAAACTACCAGAGATGAGAATCCCTTCTGACACCCAGATGTGGGGGGTAGAAAACTGAGCCTTTATTCTCAGGAGGTGGCACTAATCCTGCTGATGCCTCCCCAGCCTCCATAACCAGACAATTACCAAGACTGTCCTACACAAGCACCACAAGTGTGCCAACATCGACAAGACCATTTCTGGTCAGGTGCTCTACCAATGATGTCAGACTCCACATCTGTCAGACCGTTTCCAGATGTTAACAGGGTTTCTAGATCACAGGAGCAGAGTGGTCTTTCCAGGCAGTGAAGTTTCCCCAGCCAGATAACCATAGCATAAGACAGAAATATAAATCCAATGAATTGTCCACACTACAAACATCATGAAAGAATAACAGATTTTAAGCTGCCTATAAAAAGATGAAAAGGCTAAGGTTAAAAATCTTTGTGAGTACTGATCTACTTGATCACATGGTTAGAGATGCTGTTCCTGTAGAGAAACTGGCTTACTTCTGCTTCCTTGTCTTGAAGATTGGGTATCTTTTTTTATGGTATGCATCACATATTACACAATACATACAACACATCTAGATGTGTTATCAATATATTCCAAACTTGACTACCAGAAGGCAAAAGATTCAATTATTATAATGCATATGGAAATAACCTGCATTCCTCTGTCAATGAGGAAAAACTTAGCATGACAGTATCAGAAAATATGAATTAAAATTAGAAGATGACTGCACTAGAAAAAAAATCGTATCTGTATTAACCCTTCAAAATCTCATGTGACGTGTTTAACAACTAAAAAAATTAAAATCAATCATTCTTTCAAATTAACATAGGAATGTAAATTTTCCTTGGCTGGAATGGAAACTCACCTCTTCATATACTTTCTTAGCATTGCTGTTATCTCCTATCAAGAGGTAACCAACACCAAGGTCATTCTTGAATGAAGTCTCACTGGGAAACAGCTGAACTAATTTCTGTAGAGTAACCAGGGAACCCCTCATGCGACCTGATTTGATTGAACAAGACTTAATTACAAGCGCAGATATAAGAAACAGTAGTGAGACGTTTACACAACATCTAAGGAAACACAAATCAGAGGCAAGTGCTCCATTTCCACTGATGATCAAGAAGGAGAACCCGGAAAAACTTGTACAGACAGGAGCACATTCAGCTGCCTGCCTGTCACTGGGGGTGTAGTTGTACCGGGAATATTCCAGGGCATCACTGCAATCACGCAGTGTTATGGCAGCCTCTTGTGGAGGACCCTTCACAGTGCAGAAGTAACATTATTTAAGCTTTGGTTGCTCCATCATATACAGATAGCAAAGCACTGGACAAAACTAAGTAAACATATAATAATAAACTTCACCTTAATTAATTAAATTAATTTCTAGTGTTAAGTAATTGTTCTACTCTACTTCCATTATGAAATTTATCATGCTTTACATGCTTAAAATTAAGTATGTTCCTTGACTTCCTAAATGAGGTCTTGCTAAGGAACAGCAAGATCAAAACAACTTGATATTAAAAATCCAACCCATGGGAACAGAACTCTTGATTGTGCCTCTTATTCTAATCAGAACTTCTCATACACCACAGAACTGAGGTCTAGAACTAGAATCTAAACCTAAATCTTGGGGATGTTATCCCTGTGTTCAATTCTATTCTTCTCTATGTTTACTGAAATTTTATTCTGAGTATGTTTACTCTGCTTATGCCAGTAATGTCCTCTTGATTTTCTTCAGCTTCAGTAGAAAAAGAAAAGTTTCTTCTTTGTCTGTCAATAAAAATTTTTGACCTCTCATCATAGCTTCTCATAGCATCTGCTGCAGCTTTCTACAGGCCCTATTATCATAAATTATAGGCACTAACTCCCCAGAAAAATTTTAAATAACGTAAAAATGTTTTTAATTTAAGACACTAGGAAGACAAGTCCTACTACAAATTCAATAGAATTGGCATTTCTAAATCCTTAGGGATCTCTTGAAATCCTTGCTCACACTTCTGTAATTTTTATACCACCCCCAAAACTTACCAAGAAACTGCTGCCTGTCTGCTTCCCGCTTCAAGCTCAGTTTTATCAGGTCTGAAGGGACATTTGGCAGACTAACCACCTCATCATAGGTGTGGATAGCTTGTTGCAGCATCTCATTGCTTCTCATTTTCTCAGCTAAGTCATCTTCACACTAGAAAGAATCACAAAACCATTATTAGGAGACTAACCCTAACCCTAATCCAACCCTAACCCTAACCCTAACCCCTAACCCTAACCCTAACCCCTAACCCTAACCCTAACCCAACCCTAACCCAACCCTACCCCAAACCTACCCCTAACCATAACCCCAGACCCTAACCGTAACCCAAATCCTAACCCTAACCCTAACCCTAACCCTAACCCAACCCTAACCTAACCCTAAAACAAACCCAACCCTAACCGCTAACCCTAACACTAACGCCTAACCCTAAACCTAACCCAAACCCTAACCCTAACCCAACCCTGACCCCTAACCTTAACCCCTAACCCTAACCCAACCCTAACCCCTAACCCTAACCCAAACCCTAACCCTAACCCTAACCCTAACCCTAACCCTAACCCTAACCCTAACCCTAACCCTAACCCTAACCCTAACCCTAACCCTAACCCTAACCCTAACCCTAACCCTAACCCTAACCCTAACCCTAACCCTAACCCTAACCCTAACCCTAACCCTAACCCTAACCCTAACCCTAACCCTAACCCTAACCCTAACCCTAACCCTAACCCTAACCCTAACCCTAACCCTAACCCTAACCCTAAACCTAACCCCAACCCCAACCCTAACCCTAACGCCTAACCCTAACCCTACCCCTAGCCCTAACCCCTAACCCTAACCTACACCTGACCCTAACCCAAACCCGAACCCCTAACCCTAGCCACTAACCCTAACCTAACCCTAACCCAACCCTAACCCTAACTCCTAACCCTAACACTAACTCTAACCCTAAAACTAACCCCAACCCTAACCCAAACCCTAACCCTAAGCCAAACCCTAACCCTAACCCTAACCCTAACCCTAACCCTAACCCTAACCCTAACCCTAACCCTAACCCTAACCCTAACCCTAACCCTAACCCTAACCCTAACCCTAACCCTAACCCTAACCCTAACCCTAACCCTAACCCTAACCCTAACCCTAACCCTAACCCTAACCCTAACCCTAACCCTAACCCTAACCCTAACCCTAACCCTAACCCTAACCCTAACCCTAACCCTAACCCTAACCCTAACCCTAACCCTAACCCTAACCCTAACCCTAACCCTAACCCTAACCCTAACCCTAACCCTAACCCTAACCCTAACCCTAACCCTAACCCTAACCCTAACCCTAACCCTAACCCTAACCCTAACCCTAACCCTAACCCTAACCCTAACCCTAACCCTAACCCTAACCCTAACCCTAACCCTAACCCTAACCCTAACCCTAACCCTAACCCTAACCCTAACCCTAACCCTAACCCTAACCCTAACCCTAACCCTAACCCTAACCCTAACCCTAACCCTAACCCTAACCCTAACCCTAACCCTAACCCTAACCCTAACCCTAACCCTAACCCTAACCCTAACCCTAACCCTAACCCTAACCCTAACCCTAACCCTAACCCTAACCCTAACCCTAACCCTAACCCTAACCCTAACCCTAACCCAAACCCTAACCCTAACCCTAACCCTAACCCAAACCCTAACCCTAACCCTAACCCTAACCCAAACCCTAACCCTAACCCTAACCCTAACCCAAACCCTAACCCTAACCCTAACCCTAACCCAAACCCTAACCCTAACCCTAACCCTAACCCAAACCCTAACCCTAACCCTAACCCTAACCCAAACCCTAACCCTAACCCTAACCCTAACCCAAACCCTAACCCTAACCCTAACCCTAACCCAAACCCTAACCCTAACCCTAACCCTAACCCAAACCCTAACCCTAACCCTAACCCTAACCCAAACCCTAACCCTAACCCTAACCCTAACCCAAACCCTAACCCTAACCCTAACCCTAACCCAAACCCTAACCCTAACCCTAACCCTAACCCAAACCCTAACCCTAACCCTAACCCTAACCCAAACCCTAACCCTAACCCTAACCCTAACCCAAACCCTAACCCTAACCCTAACCCTAACCCAAACCCTAACCCTAACCCTAACCCTAACCCAAACCCTAACCCTAACCCTAACCCTAACCCAAACCCGAACCCTAACCCTACCCCTAACCCTAACCCTAACCCTAACCCAAACCCGAACCCTAACCCTACCCCTAACCCTAACCCTAACCCTAACCCAAACCCTAACCCTAACCCTAACCCTAACCCAAACCCTAACCCTAACCCTAACCCTAACCCAAACCCTAACCCTAACCCTAACCCTAACCCAAACCCGAACCCTAACCCTACCCCTAACCCTAACCCTAACCCTAACCCAAACCCGAACCCTAACCCTACCCCTAACCCTAACCCTAACCCTAACCCAAACCCTAACCCTAACCCTAACCCTAACCCAAACCCTAACCCTAACCCTAACCCT
>NW_008236767.1:7952776-8034148 GCF_000691975.1 Corvus brachyrhynchos
GTTGTGAGGTTGACATTGGCTGTTGTCTGCTTTGGGTTTTGTGTTTGTGTAAAGCTGAATGTTTTTTTTAGAGGGGAAGTGAAGTGAGATTTGACTGTCACCATTATCAGTGTTTCTTTGTGTGTCAGTAGCACAAAAGCTTTGGTATGTTAATTGCTATACCACTAAATCCCAAGGAGACAGACTTCCTGGTTCTGCTGCAGTGGAGCTCCATATTGTGGGAAGAGCCTGAATCCAAATCAGCTAACCCACCCCTGATGCAGCAGAGATTTGTAATTCAGACTGGACAGAGATGGTTAAATGTTTGTCAAAGGAAGCTTTGTCTGTCTCCCCCACCTTCTCTTAATTATAGCCTGCTCCCTGTGTTTTTGGTGGTTGCTTGTGTCTTCTTACCTTGCTCTCTTTGCTGTTCATGTTTTACATCACAGCTGTAACCAATTCATCCTTCTACACAAAAAGGTCTTCCCAGCACAGTGGACCAGTTTATACAACTCTCCAGTGCCTTGGTTAAGCAGTTTTGTGAGAAAATAAAGGTAAAAATTAAAATTACAACGTTTCCTTTTTTTTTTTTTTTTTTTTTTTTTTTTTTTTTTTTTTTTTGGGGTCCCCCGGCTGCCCAAGGTGGGCACAAACCTGTTAGACTGAAACACAACTGTTTTCTTACCAGGCAAACTATGCAATTGTTAGACTATGGGTTGTGCTTTACGGGAAAGAACACTAGAATTACCATTAAATCTTGTTACTGACAAAGTGTTTAAAGTACGAGAAAATCTGCACCTAAAACAAACATTAACACAGATTTTTGATTAATATTTGCAGAATTCATAATTTCTGCTTTCAAAAATAGATGAAGCACTCTGTTTCAACAACACAGAAGAAATGCAAAATTTTGCCTGTGGACTATTTGTATACTAAGCCTCACTCTGGAAGCAACACACAGATCAAAACACACCAACAAACATTTTCATCTATTCTGACATGAATTTATTTACATTCTTTCTTGCAAAATGAATTAGAAATTGCCTTTTGTCTTGTGTATGTTAACAGAATATGTACCCTACAACTCCTTCAAAAGTTAAACTTGTTCATCAAGTTCAGAAGCAGACCAAAGGATATATGAACTCTCTACAGTGAGATTACAGCTTCAGTGAATCTAACAGAAGCTATGACTGATCTCACCTGTGGTAAGGCATGTTCATTTGCTTCCATAGCTGAAAAAGACTATGACTCAAATGCAGAATTTTTGAAGGCTTACTTTGAATTGTTTATATAAATGCAAGCATTTTCATGTGTTTAATGCATTCCTCCCAAATACTCCTATATTTATTGGCTTATGTTCTTTCTTAAGACAAGAGCCAGGGGAGATTCATCACAAGCATGATGGTGCACGAGCTCTTGTTCTATTTAAACTCACTGTTGCATCAAACACACACTTTAAATGAAATTGCTTCAACTGTGTTAATTGCTTTAACTGTGTATGTTATAGTGAGTATCTGAAATCTTTTTGCACTTCTGTCCTTTAATTTTTCCCTTGAGTTGCTTTAAAACTTAGTATTGGAAATACCAAAAAATACGGTTATTCAGCCAAACAGTTCATCAAGCAGCTTTCAGAGATAGCTTCAGAAATCAGTTTTAAGCTATAACTTATTTCTTCTGATGTACATTCACTAGGAAATTTATTTCTCCTTTTTTCAAAGGAATTTCAGGGCAAAGAATATTAAAGATATATAACAAAGAAGCAAAAAATTGTCAGCATAAAATCTGCATAACTTCACCAGTATAAATCATATATGGAGGTTAAAAACCCATCTGTTGCTCTTTTCAGCTGTAAAGATGTTAATGAATTCTGTAGAATATTATTGTATCTGGCTCAAGTGTAATCCAGACATCAATTAAAGAATTGTTCATATTTCTGAAAAACACACCAATAATGAAATATTTGCAGATTATTTTGGGAAAACTTTTGGCCTTTTAAAGCCATTAAGAGATCCAGAAAAAAAAAATCAATCTTCAGGTCTTATTAAATACCAAATCTACAAAATCAGCGTGTAATGGTGGTTCATGCTTCACAGAAGTGGAGAAGTACACTTTTGTGGTGAATTTTTGACCTTCTTTACCTTTAACCTTCAAGACCTTTAACCTTACCCTTCTCTGCAGTTTTAGTTTTAGATGAGAAATAGAAAATTTAAAAGAATTTTGTTGGCACGAATACCAATTTAAAAATAATACTGTGTTACAATGCAAATCTTAAGAATAATTCATCGTCTGAACCCCATGGTTTTCCTATTCCTTCAAACAGGTTGAACTGACACATACTGGATTCAATAAAATTGTCATTGGTAATATTAATATGATTGTTCAGTAAAATGACTAGTATGAACCTTCAAAGGCTACAGAAAATGAAATCATCATTGTTTTTATATACTACCAGAAAATGCATCTCATTATTACTTCAGATATTGGTCTATATTGGCCTTTCATGGATTACTCAAGCAGTAGTGGGTGACTAAAAATTGCTGTAAATGGACAAATGAAGCTGGGTCACTGAGATGGGAATTCTGAATGAGAATAGACCTCACAACTGGCTGCAGTGACCTGCCCTTCCCCATAAAACCACTGAGGAGGCAGGAAGCATATTCCATTAGATATAATGAGTAGATTTGTAAAAAATGGTAAATATTAAAAGTGTAACTTAACAGAGATAAGTCCATCACATGTATGAACAAAGTGGTCTCCTACTGCAAAGAGGCAAAGAGTTCAGCAGACTGTCACCACAGAGAACACTGAAAAATTTGGTCTGGTGTGTATCAAGTGCCTGCGTGACAGATTTTTGAATAATCACGGTTTTGATTTTAGCATGACTATTATTAACCAAGTGGACACTGGTTGTGACTCCAAGGCCCTCATCAATTGTCTAACAGCACCATTCCTTCCTAAATGAGGGCTTCACTTTGTTCATGTTGATTAAAATGTGTTCAAGGAGTCTTTTATTACTCCTAGTGCAACAGAATTATCTTACTATTTAAGAAAATTCAAAGATTATTCCCTTTTGAGACATCCCAACACAGCCTAAAAGTATTATGAATAAAGAGATTATTTTCTGATGCCTTCTGGGTTTTGGAGATTTTCGTTTTTTTCTCAAGGGAAACACCTGAAACATAACTCACTCCACAAGTAAAGCCAATTAAGACACCTTGCCTAGGAATTTGTGTTCTTTAATACTCTGTCTATAAAAACTCCAAATCCTCTTCTCTATTCCCACTAGAGCAAAAAGCAGCATTTATCCCAGGCTAACTGATGTGTTGATTTACCAGCTACAGCACAGAGCATGTAACAGCTAAGTTCTGCCTGTTGTTCCTGCACTGGGCCATTAGTTGGTATTTATCCCTTGCCATTCACCTGACAGTTCTCCTGAGATCTACAGGATGTACCTTATCTTGTTGTTATTTACAGTACTTGCTACTGAAGTTACATAAAAGCTGCCAAAGTAATTGGGGAAGGATAGTTGACTGAAAGAGATACAATATGACAGATCACATGATTCTTTTTTTACCTAGGAAACCTCCATAAATTTCTAAATTAATCCTGACTGGTGTTTATAACTCTATTGATAAAACAAAATGTTTATTTTAGCTTTTTTCAACACCTATCACTTTTTTTCCAAGTACCTGTGCTTTCCCATATCTTGCTCGAGGACTCTGTGGATATTGATTCACTAATGCTTCAAAGGCCCTTAGAGCTTCTTCAACTTTTCCCTGAAAAGTAGAGATATTTATCAGCAATTCTCTCTAATAAAAATGCTGAAGGATGCAGGACCTAATAACACATCGGTTTCACAATTAAAGAACAAACACAAAACAGTGCAGAATGAATCAACAGCTTTCACTCATACTTTGGTTGGGATTGCCTTCTTATTTAAGAGAAATTCATTGTCATTATTTATGAAACAATATAATCTACTTTCCATGGTTAAAATGAATAGCTTGGTTTTTCTTATTTTACTCACTTTCCCTTTGTTGACTGGATAAAATTCTGAGACGAAAATAACCTGTCTATATAAAAATGTGAAGATCCTACTGCTAATAACGAATTCCAGATCAGATATAATAGAGAATAGGAAGAAAATTCTGGACATAGGTGGAAAATTTCCCTCTGCATACCTCCCATGATGAACAGTGTCATAACTACAGTTCTTCTAGGGGAAATTCTGTAGACTTATCCATAGTGTATGGCTATTTCCTCCATGTCTTTTGCAGAACAACATCCCTGAGGACATCTCACACAAGTCCGAATGGAACTGTGGTATTCTCATGATGGATGTTGATCTCTTGATGGATGTTGACTAGCAAGTACAGATAGAAGTTGAGAAGAACCAGCCCCACTGTTAAACAGGTGCTAAGCACTGCTTGGCAATATTTGGCAATAGACCTTGCTGCCACTTTCACCTCTTTACAGCTTTATAAATATGAGTGGGCTATTACACACAACTGCCTTGCTATCTGTAAATATTACACATGTCCAATTTGTTCCTAAATTTATCCTGATTCCTACATGACATGCATAACTATCTAACTAACCAAGAGACACAGCAGCAATAGAGTCAACAAACTGACCCTACAGGCTCGCCAAAATTTCTATTACACCTTTCTCTCATTAACCAATTGCTTAAGTAGCAAGAAGCATGAAAATTCCTTTTGTTTTTGTATTCTAACCTGTAAAGAAGGCTTCTAGTAAGGAACAGCAGCAGCAGCAGCCAGAGGTTAGTGCTCTCTATGCAAGAGCCCTCCAGTCCCATCACAGACCTACCAAAACTCTGGGGCTGTATAGATGGCCTGATAAAGTCAAAACTGCACAGTGTGTCCTGAAAATCAAGAATAATCCTGCACCTGGAATGACCAAATTGGTTTTTATTGTACTGTACTGAAAATCTAGGGTATAACAAAGCCCTGCAGTTGTTCTCTATGTGCAAGGACTGTCTGTGAGACATATCAGAGTTTTAAGAAGAACTACATTCAAAAGACTTAGAGTCTCTCAATTTTAACAGCCACAGTCTTGCTTCACTATTTAATCTCACATCTGGAAAAGGGACATGTCTGCAAAGGTCTTGTTTTCTGAAATACTCAAATAAAAGTACAAAATTGGAAGCTATGAGGGGAGATAACTGAAGAGCTTTTTTACTGTTGGGAGGTTTTTTGCTTGCTTTTCACGGTCAAGTTACTAAACTCAGAACTACCCAAACTGACTGGTGTTAAGGTCTTGCTGCCACTGGTGAGAAGCAGGAACATCAGTTTCATCCTCTAAGCAGCTGTACAGCAACAAAGGCACTCCCAGGACACGGAATCTCAACCTACTTCAACGATCTGCACCTAATGCTCACAAGGCATCAGAACACTTACTGAGAGATCCTGCTAACACACACACAAAGGTCTCTGGTAACACATGACTTCAGTAGTCAAGTGGATAACACTGATAGGACAGAACTAACCCTGTTCCATGTGATCCGTGGAAAGCAGATATTCAGTGATTAAGCTACATATTTTCAAGGTTAACAGTGAGCAAGCATACATGAACAGACATACACTTCCGGCTTTAAAAAAATTAAGATAAACTATTCAGCAGAAATTAAACTTGAAGGACAAATATGCACTGAATATTTCAAAAAGTTAATTTCACACAAAGTAATTTAAAATTCATTCTCCCTTTTTCCAAGTTTTTAATTTATTCATTTTCATGCACTGCATACAGTTCTGAGTCAAACATTCAAAACTTACTTTTTTACGTAGTTTTTCTGCAGCATCTAGTTCAGCTTTAATGGTCTTATCAAACTTGTTTAAGAGCTTTGGCTTCTTCTTTTTAGCTAGAAGATTTAACAAACAGTTCATTACTTCTTTCATATCTCAATTGTCTGGAGTAACACTTAGCTAGGGACTGTGCTGGCAAAGTGCATCATTTTCATGTGAGGCAGTTTCAAATTACACTGAAAAGAAACTGATTCCTTCCTTATTACAATCACAAACTCCTATATGAAAAAGCAAACTTCAGTCATTCAAATTGAGTAACTTAGCAGTTAAGTTCAGCAAAAAGCATTCTTCATCACATTACAGTCAAGGATTTTTTTTCCCAAATGGTTCAATTGATGTGGAAGAGCAAAGGGAACTGTTATTTTTCCACATTTATATGGTATCATGAAAAACCTGATCATCAGGGCATACTAGTCATTTCTGAAAGTTGTGACTCTATACATCTACTTCTTTGCCTAGAGCAATCACTGAGGCTGCATCTGGAGTGCTGTGTGCAGTTCTGGGCTCCTCAGGACAAGAGAGACATGGAGCTCCTGGAGTGCATCCAGTGGAGGAAAACGAAGATGATTAAGGGACTGGAGCACCTCTCTTTTGAGGAAAGGCTGACGGAGCTGGGCCTGTTCAGCCTCAAGAAGAGACGACTGAGAGGGGACCTCAATAACGTGTATAAATAAATATCTTAAGAGTAGGTGACAAGAGGATGGATCCAGGCTCTTCTCAGTGCTGCCAAGCAATAGGACAAGAGGCAACAGGAGGAAACTGATGCATGGGAAGTTCCACCTGAACATGAGGAAGAACTTCTTTACTGTGCAGGTCACCAAGCACTGGAAGATATTGCCCAGAGAGGGTGTGGGGTCTCCCTCGCTGGAAATATTCAAGAACTGTCTGGAGACAATCGTGTGCCACATGTTGTAGGATGACCTTGCTTGAGCAGGAAGGTTGGACCACATGACCCACTGTGGTCCCTTCCAACCTAACCCATTCTGCGCTTAGAAGAGTTCATAGAAATCATAGTTACTTAGGTTAGGAGGGACCCCAAAAGTCGAGTACTTGAACTTCCTGATGAAAACAAGTTTAGCGCTGAAATGTCAGGTTAAGACCCCTTTACGAGATTAAGTTTCTACAGCTTAGTAAGCTATCACACAGCAGTAGAGCAGCAGCAGTATGTGGCACACCAGCCGTGAAACAAATTGTGTAAAGTAAACTGCATTTGAAGCAAATTTAAGTAAATGGTGTCAGTTTAAGCAGCTATTTATTTCATAGCAGTTTACTCCTAAACAATGTCTCCTTGGTTGCATTAAGTATACTAGTTGTTAAAAAAATGCAAGTATGCTACTGAAAGGATATGACAGCAGGTGACTGGTTTCCTCCACATTTGCTACAGCTTAACTCTGCACTTGCACTTCACTAGAAAAGAAGTTTCCACCTTTTCTGACACAGTTAGTGGAAATACGTATTGTCTGACACAAGTCACTACTAGTTAGGTATATCTGTAATTAGTAGCACAACTTTTTTGTTTTAATTATACATTACTGCTTTTTCCCCCTCTATGGAAAGTAAGTCATTAATAGCAGGAAAAAAAGTAAAATTACTATTTTCCTTGTAGAAATTTCAATAGGGAATGCTGTAACTGGTACGTATAAAGTTTAAAGCAAACACCCTACAGTTTTAACATCACAAGACTGCTGCAATGCAGTAGCAAGTATTTTGAATAACAAGTTATTGTAACTAGCCATGTTTTATTCTGCTTCCCAGGTCCTCAGGTGCACTCTTCAGGAATGACAAGAGCCACCACATGCTACTGGAAGCTGTGCTCGTGATTCATTAAATGACACGGTCTCTCTGCGACTCTGATCCTACACAGAGTTTTAGGCAGATAAATCACGTCATCTGTGTTAAACCTCAGAGAGAGACCAATGCCTTGGCTAGTGCTAAACCAATAGTAAGTCCATCTGCTCATTAGAGGATGTCATAAGTCTGAACTTCTTCTGTATGGAGTGAAAAATAAACACCTTTTTATGTTTTTTCTGTTAAGACTTTTACTGTTCTGTTCAATGCTGAACTCGGACAACTCTGTGTAAGAGTTTTTCTTACATCACTTTTTAAACTCTTCTGAAGTATTGGCATGCACAGTTGAATAGATGCTATTGCTTTCCAGGAGCAGGAGGGGAACAGAATTTAAGCTATCCTACTAAATTCCATTTATTTATTCACAAAGGTTGTATAAAGCTTTAAATACAAAAAAAGGAATTAAGATTTATAAAAGAAAGGTATTAGAGCAGCAATGCACTAGTATTATTATATCTCTGTTGATTCCTCTTATAATAGTAGGGACTGTAGTTTTCCATGACATTAGCTACCAAGAAGAAAAAAAAAAACCAAAATAGAACTGTCCGACATTTAGGAATTTACTCCTTTTACAGGATAAACTAACAAATAGCATAGTTTAATATCTTGTTTTTGCTTCCCTAAACACTTCCAAGTTTTTTATTGTAACCTGATTTGAAATCCAGCATTTATACTGAAGCACACAGTAATGCTCTTAAGGAATGTAGTTATCATGGAACTGCATTGACTAAAGAGATGTGTTGCATTTTTCTTAATAATATAGATGTTTTTAATGTCTTTTGGTTATTCCCCATAAATTATGTAGGAGAAATGCCTTCCAATCTGTCACTGATTCCTATCTTTGTCTTACTTTACTGTCCTCCATTTCATAGGAAAGCAATGTCTTTACTGCCTTTTCATGCATTTAATAATAGTAATGGTTAAGGAGCATAGCACTGGCTATCTTCCAAGTGTTCACACCCCTTAAATTCAGTCAAATTCACAGAACCAGCTCTTATTACAAGTGCAAGGATCCCTCCACCCCAACCCTTCAGTCCACAGTGACCAACAGGTATGGTGAGGAGTTTCATACATAATGTCATTGGGCCTGAAAAGAACAATCCATAACATGCAAAAGGCTTGTTGGGTTTTGTGATTTTTTCTTTTTAAAAAATATGCCAGCTCAGTTTTTCAAGAAACCATTGCTATTTCTAAGGCCTGGCTTGCTAAACAGCAGGAGTGGAAGAACCCAGAAACATCAGCCCAAGGAACTATGGGGAACTACAAGAGAGAATTAGGTTGTGAGCTGTAAAAGCTGCCTGCAGAGGCGCATGGCAGCACAAAGGAGCACATGGTGGCACAGAGAGGCTTGTCTCCACCAAACCCTGGGGGGAGGAGGTGTCACACAGCAGAGCCCTACAGAGAGGGGCTGCTGGATGGGTGAACAGCAAGTGACCACCCCATAGAAGGAAGTGTGTTGTTGATGTGGCAACACGGGATAGGTCACGCCACATAAGGAAATACTGTGCCTTAGAAAAGTGTATAAAAGCAGCCCATTCCTTCGATCCCCTGCCGGTCTGGGTCCATGATTCAGTCGCTGACAAGGAACCAATGAAAGCAAGTGACCTTGAGGACTTTTTAGGTTCATTTTGCTCTTAGCTGCCATGTGAAACTGTCCTTTGCTGTTAGCAAGAAAACTGAGGTATGTCAGCTCCTCTGGGTACAGTATCTGGGAAGCTTCCAACTGGATATTGCCACTAAACACTTGGTTTAGTTTCTGTCCTCTAAGTAACATAAACTGCAACTAAAATGTTAATTCTCAGTTCTTATGAATGAAAATCTTGATCTAAGGCTGGCCAGCTACACAAGAACTGTATTTCAGTGAGACAGGACAGCTATTTGTCAGCTTCTAAGCTTTCAGCATTCATGGAAAGACAGAGTCATTTGGTCCTTCTCAAACTCAGTAAGCATGGCAACAGTGAGGTTACTTTGAGGCAACGGAAAGAAGCTTTCCCACCCGCCAAGAAACTCCCACTGCCTGTGGGACACCATCTCTGCAGGTCATTTGAGTTTACAAGGAGACGAGAAAATGCTCAGAAAAAAAAAGTAAATTAAAAAAATAAATAAAAATCTTACAAGTCTGTGGCACAAAGATACAGTATCTTTCCCTTCGTATCCAACTTGGGTGATGTGTTGGAAGAACCTTTTCACCACCCTCCATTAAAAAAAAAAGTATTCCTATTTTTAGTGCAATTATATATCAGCCCTAGACCAGCAGGAGATCAACATAAAAAGCTGGAAAGGAGCTGTTAACATAAATATTATTCATCTGCTAGGCACCAATATAACACAGTAAACATTGTATAATGAGCAATAATTTTCATCCCCCATTCTATTCCTATGTTAAAGGATTCACCAGGGAGCTTTCAGAGTAACCATCAAGCATTCCTCTATATTAACCAGATAGCCTGCTATCTCCCTGCAGGGGTATTTTAATAAATTATCCATTGCCTCCTTCTAGTGCAATAATCTTTTAGCAGATGTGACCCAATATATTAAATTCAATGATACAAAGAAGATAGCTTATCTGTTTTCAGAGGAAAATATATGTAATTTTTTATCAATGACAAATTTCACCATGTCAGTGAAGTTATGCATGATCACACAACTGCTTGGCTGGTTTGTAGTCCAAATCAAGTTGAGCATTAAAATGGTAATAATCCTTTTACGTATCATACTGTGGACTTCCAGCAGTACTACTGAGGATTTTCAATAATAGCCTTGGATGCAAGAACAGGCATTCTATCTAGGACTGCTGTCATAGGATTCCTGAAGACTCCCTTAGAGAAAAGAGTTTCCACTGAAAAAGCAGCAAGCTAGGAAGAAGTCTTATAAGAAACTCTATGCTAGTTCTTGTGTTGGAGAATAAACAATTACCAGAGATGACAAACAATCTCATATCTCACTTACTAAGATACAGCAATAAAAAAAAAAATAGGAGAATATTTCAGAAGTAGCAATGTAGTATATTAAATGTGCAGTAAACTTAATAGCCTGTCATATCATCCAATGAAAGTTGATGAAATATTTCATATAACTGTTTTGGCATATGAAAACTAAAATACCAGGCATGTTTTGGTTTTAGGTTGAAAAGCACCTTGTCATCACCAAAAGCAGTGACAGTCTTACTTCTACAAGGGACAGAGAAATTATTTTTGAATAATAATGGCACACTGCAAAATACTCTTCAGACCACAAGAGAATCACATCAAAATTAAGGAAAAGTAACTGGATTGTTAAACATAATTGAACCAGTCTTGAAAAATGGTTTAAAAATATTTTTTCTTTAATTGGGGTGGGGAGGGGAGCAACAATAAGCAAAAACAAAGGGTAAAAAGGCAGTTATAAAGAGTTTGCCATGGGAAGAGGGGTACACACTGCTCTGTAAAGTGTAGCTACAGAGATGAAAAGAATAAATTATTTTCTGTATCATCATAGTCAGGAGAAGGAAGAGAAGGCTCAAAATGGCTATAACAGAAAATTTGGCTTGAACATCTGGAACTACTATCTCTGAACAAGCACAGTAGAACAGGCTGCTGAGGGCAGCTGTGGAATTCTAATTACTGAAAATTTGCAGTAACAAGATGTATAAGCATCTGCCAGGAAAAATGCACCCAGCTGATAAGGCCTTCAGTCAACTAAAGAGACAAAGTAAGCTTTAGGGCCCCACCTAGTCATATGTCCTACAAGTTCTGTAATATACTATTACATGTTAATGTGCTTTAGTGGCAACACTGGAATTACACTGGTAGCTTGCATTCTGTTATTTGACAACCAAAGAAACTCCCACAGCAGCTCACAGTGCCCGTCATCACAGCAGCTGAGATTCCTCCTAGCCCTATGCCAGTAATAAAATATTGAAGCTCCAAAACTTCTCCCAGTGCAAAATTTCACCTCAGTGCTATAATTTCAGAAAAGCCAGAAGTTATTAGAAACACTGTCTTGCGATTGAAAGCAATCTCCATTACCACTGCCATTATTAGCTTTTTCTGTGAAAATAAAACACTAGTAACATTCAAAAAATCAAGTTCTGTAAATATTCTTCTTTTTACCTTAAGTAACTCTCCAAATAACATCAGAAAAATATTTTTGCAAACTGTTGATTTATTCACAGAATTGTATTTCTTGATACTTGACAGCTTTTATTGTGAAAAGCTGCCTGAAGATGTAATAATCAAGGAATTAAAACTTTTCTAGAATTCTAGACAAACACCCTCAAATGATCAAATGTCTGTAAATTCCTGTGTAACTGAGCATAACCCAAGGTTTGAAATCAGTATAAAATGCCAAGTAGACAATTATGTTAAAGCAGTAAGTGCATCTGAACCAATTACACAGAGTAACAAGGAAAACAAAAAGAGATAACTAGTACATGGCAAAAAAAATTGATTACATATGACCCTAAGACCAAAGCAATAGAAAAAAACTCATAGAAATGTCACAAAAAACTAGTAATACTATTTCTATAATGGAGTAAATGAATCCTCTCTAGCTTCCAGAGAAGTGGGAAGGGTTTTGTGTATGAAATCTCTCCATTTCACATTTTCATCTGAAATATAACACCATCATCCAGGCTAAGGAAAATTTCATTCTCCTGAAAGAGAAAACACTGATGACCTGCCTGAGTAGGTATCAGCCCGGTATGTCAAAACAGTTAACATCATTAGTCAGAATTGGACAAAAATATTGAATACTATCCTGATTATCTTTCACAATTAACACACTTTTTTTATCCTAGAGAGATACCACACACTTGGCATTTTAACAGATAGCAACTTTTAAGTCAAATACACTGTAAAGGCTTCAACTTGTTTCCTGAAAAGGTAATTTAAAAGATGGGGTATCTTTATCACAACACATAGCATGAACTGTTCTGTCCTTGCTGGCACACTTTGAGCCTCTGATCAAAGGATACATGTAGAGCTCTCTTCCTGAGCAAAGTAGGTGATAACATCACGCTGCTATTAAAACTTCCAGAACAATTAGCGTTTGTATCTAAAAACCAGTATGCACTTCCATACACTTCACACAAATCTCAGTCCTATGCCTTGCAAAATATTGGGAGCAGATATTCTACAATTCTGTGATTCTATTCTGACCCAACAGACGTGCCAGGAAGTACACCGCAAACAGAGAGCATGTTAGCTGATGTGTAACCATGGCCCGGAGGAAATCTCAACTGGGACTAGCTCAGGCAGTTTTCCACCCAATCTTGCTGTCCTTTTCTCCTCCTCCCTCTTTTGCTCTCAGTACTAATGATTCCCTTCCTAAGCCTTCTACTCCCTTTCTTATGTTCAGAGCCTAGGAAAACTGGTGGGGTGGGAGGGCAGGCTTACCTGTGGTGCTGGAGCTGACATTTTGAACCTGGCCTGCTCACTGAGAGCAATGACTGATAGCCTGGCTGGTCTAACTTGGAGTTTTGTGGGGAAGGTTGCCTTCCACACAGGATAAAAAGTCTTGCTTCAGTGTTTGGAAACTAATGCTGTAGGATTTACAGTCAATTGAGAGGGGCCTGCTCAGTGATTATGAGAGTCCATATTACATATTAGCATAAGTATTTCTTGTTAAACATGTCTTCTAATGAAATTTCTGGTTCCTCAGAAATGGAAAGACAATAACATTACAATCTCTCTGTGGACTTGAGGATGGAAAGACTTTACTCCCTATCTAACAAACCACCTCATAAATTTGGTTTGGTTCTTGTAATTAGATTTTTTTATTCACCTATTGATTCATTCGTATTGTCATTATAATGTTAAGGGAGGATTCCTGGCAGCTTCCTTGATGTTAAATCTGCTATTACTCGCATGCAAAACAGCGAGGAATTAGGACTCCAGTTTTAATTACTTTATAAGGTATAAGTGATTCAAGATAAAGGCTGGTCTTTACAGCCACCTTGAGGACACATGATCCCCAGTTGTTGAATTGAAAAGTACACTGGAACAATCCTGCTGCACTGACTGTATGCTGTGCTTACTGCCAGCCAGAAAACTGAATGAGCTCAATGCAGGGGTTGGACAAGTGGCCTTTAAAGGTCCTTTCCAACCCAAACTATTCTATAATTTGAATATTAAATAAAGTTTTAATAAAAGCTATAATTATTTAACTGTAGAGGCTATAACAATATAGTTATGTCTCCTTATGTTACACTATCTCTAAAGCCAATCTGAAATAAAAACCCCTTCATGTGATGCAATCTCATAAGTCACTTGCAGCAAAGGCTCCTCCTGTCAGTTCTCTGTCTTAAACTCTGAAAAACTATGGAAGCAATTTCCAGGGCAGGTCATAGGCCTTGTTTTCTAAACACCCTCCCATCCCTGCTGTGATACAAATTCAGTAATAATGCTCTTGGCAACTTCTGAGCGTGGGACAATGACAAGTAGATACCAATGATCATGGTCCGTAGTTGTTTTCCAACAAATTAAGTGACCTTTTGTTTTACTAATTCCCTTTGCCACCCACCACCAATACTACACCTTCCCAGTCCAAGTTTCAAAGCTTCAATTATGTTCAGAAAAACATACACATATATTAGTAGACTTTTACTTGAAATTCAAAATTTGCTCAAGTAATTGTCCTTCCTCCTGATACTAGCCCCGTATCATTACCCAAATTAGTTTTGGAAATTGTGCTGCCTCTCAGTGGGCACTTGAATGAGAATTTGATGATGATGAAAAAATCCTGCCATTGTCCTGTTGTTTGGGAAGCTCATTAGGTGAGATACAGAGAGTGTGTTTTACACTTGTTTTATGGGCTTCTATAAATGATAACTTAGAAGGTATAAAACCAAGTAACTGCATCTAGACAATTTAAAGCCAGGAGCACTACAATAATTAAAAGATCATTCTAAACTGTACTGGTAGAACAGGCAAAACCACTATAATCAACTTATCCGGGGAAGTAATCAGACAATAAAAACTGAGGCATTTTAGGGACTAATAAAGCTGGAATCTAATGACTATAATAAATCCTTAGCTGCAGTTCCAGAACAATTTCCCTTGCAGTACAAAGTATTCTACAGGGCTTTCTGTGTGAAATTATTGTTGGTTGGTTAGATGTTGATCATAAGAAACAACTGCAGAATAATTTTAATTTTGGCATGTATTTCCATCATTCACCTCTTTTTAACCATTAAGACTTTGGCTTCACTCGAAGGCTAGACTCAAGCAATCCTTTGACAAACCAGAAAGAAATTTCTGCATTGACTTTCTATTAAAAAATACACTGTAATAGTCTAATATCCTATATATTTAGTTCAGAATGGCATTATGCAGCAGTTTTGGACTTGGACAATTAAGACTTCTGTACACTTCTGTGTTGGTCGTTCTGCACACAGCTCACATTTAACTGTAGCCTGTATCAAATTTGCAAATCAACAGGTACTATGTATACTCTTAAAAGTAGAGCTTGCAAGGGTGGAACTCAGCCCACCCAACTTGAAGTGACAATGCTGGAGGTGAGCTTACCATGTAAGCTCTTTCTCCAGACAGCAGAGCTCTGGTAAAGGTTCCCAATGGAATTTAGGGGATAACTGATCCTATCCTCTGGCAAACCCCTAAATTTAGTCAGAAGAACAGCACTTTAGCCTCCTCAGATTAGATAGCTACTGGTATCACAGTGGAATCCCACATATCTTCAAAGGTAAATACCTGGAGTAAACAGTAGTATTACATTCTTAAGGAGAAGATGCAGAATCCACCTCAAATACAACAGAGAAACCTTGAATCAACTGTATGTTAGAAACAAGTTTATTTTCATTTTTGTTTCTTTAGAGGACTTTCCAGAGGAGGATTTTGCTAATATCAAAGAATTTCAGTAAGACTTTTAATAAACTTGATGGAATACTGTTGAATACTGAAATTTACGTAATAATTACGACACTTTGCTAACCAAGTACTATGAAGGCTGCAGCAGGAAAGAAGATAAATGTTGCAAGAGCTACTCAAAGCTATAAATACTTTCTGCACAGAAGGCTCTTTGGAGCTTGTATGTCCAAATACCACAAAAGAAATGCAGACTTGCACATCAGAATGCACTATCAGAATCAGAAGCAAACCCTAAACCCAAGCCAAACATGAATTTTCAAATTCCCTACTCCTTAGATTTCCAAGTTTTCTACATATACCAGTCACAGTACAGTATATTTTATAATACAGCTCTCACTAATTTATTTCTTCACCTTATTAGGCTAATTGAAAATAAACCGAATCATTAGTACCTTATAGCACTTCCTGTGACTAGCTCATCTATAGCTACCCACTTTTAATGAAAGTGGAAATTTAAAACAGTTCAAACTATGAAAAAAGTCCAATAAAATTCAACTTGTATGAAAATCACACAAGCAGTGTAGCTATAAACAAAGTTCATTTTAAAAAATGCAGGGTTGCTTTTCCCTGTAGGATGTAAAATTTTATCAATTTAACCTGGAAAACAAAACCATCCCTTTTTCCACCTTACAGAAACCTTGTAATCTGCAATGGCATTTATTTAGTTGCTGTTTAAAAAGAAACAAAACCACAAAGCACTTAGGGTAGAAAAGGAAAGTAGCTGCCCTTTGTTGTACTTTCATGTCCTAAAGTTCTTGTACAGGCTCTGACTAATAATGTTGCATAATAGTAAGTTTCTTACACAAGCTGGCATTTTTACCTATGACTGCTTTTTACCCATACTGGATGTCTCTTGTAATTCCTTTTATTATACTGTTCTAACAGGTCAATAAAAGCAGCACATAAAGGTGAGTTTTTTCCTACTATCAAGTATGTAAATACAGTGCAATAAGATATTCCCTGCCAATAAAAGGAAAAGTAGGCATAATTGCCAAGCTTTCCAAGTTGTTTTGGTTGGGTTTTTTTTTACTTTTTATATGTAATGCTTACACATGACATATTTAATACTTAAATAAAATGTTTAAAGTTTGTCAGTCCTAGAACTTATGTTTAAAATACCAATATACAAAACCAAACCAAATAAACCGTACCAAAATATTGGAAAAGCAGCATTCCTAAGTACTCAAATATAAAATAACAGCCACACAGAAAATGGAAACAGAACAAAAAAGGAGTAGAGCCACTGAATCCCTTGGCACAGGCCCTGAGGTTTCTGGGCATCATCAGCAACCAGCCATGAAGCCCAGTAAAGGAGGCCGTGCAAGCTTTGTGCAGTGACAGTGAACGCATGGGGCCAGAACAAATGTCATCGTACGGAGAGCAGATTCACAGCGCTCTTCAGCAAAACCTCACTTCTTTTCCATCTAATTTGTCTGCATCTTCCTGCCTAAACTAAGCCAGACTAGCTAATCGTGGTGTTGACAAGGACTGATTTGCATGGCATCTGTCTCTTCATGCTTAGTGCAGCTGGCAGTGCTGAACCCAGCTCCAGGGGCCAGGCAGCACAGGTTGCCTTGTTGTGCTCAGGTGCAGAAGGGGCTTGGTGAAACTCTGACCTCCAGAATACTAAACTAGGAGTATGACACTGAACATTTTAGTCCTGAAACAGCAGGAGTTGTCACAACTGTCCCGTGACTCAGGTGCAACGCTACAGGCTTGGGGAAGAGTGGCTGGAAAGCTGCCCTTCAGAAAAACACCTGGGGTTGCTGGTCAACAGCTGGCTGAACACAAGCCAGCTGTGCCCAGATGGCCAAGAAAGCCAATGGCATCCTGGCCTGTATCAGCAATAGGGTGACCAGCAGGACCAGGGCAGTGATTGTTCCCCTGTACTCAGCACTGGTGAGGCTGCATTCAAACCCTGTGTTCAGCTTTGGGCGCCTCACTACACGAAAGACATTGAGGTGCTGGAGTGAGTCCAGAGAACAGCAAAGAAGCTGGTGAAGGGTCTGGAGCACAAGTCTGATGAGGGAGCTGGGAGTGTTTGGGGGTGTTTAGCTTGGAGAAAAGGAGGCTGAGGAAGGACCTTATTGCTCTCTACAGCTCCCTGAAAGGAGGTTGTAGTGAGGTGGGGGTTGGTCTTTTCTCCAGGAAACAAGTGACAGAACAAGAGGCAATGGCCTTAAGTTGCTCCTGGAGAGATTCAGATTGGATATTAGGAAAAATTTATTCACCTGAAAGGGTTGCCAGGCTGTCCTGGTGGTATTTAAAAGATGTGTTACTTAGGGACATGGTTCAGTGTTAGGTTATGAGTTGGACTCGAAGACCTTAAAGGCCTTTTCCAACCTAAACAATTCTATCCTTCTATTCTGTGACCAGGTAAGATTGATTGACGTACATGGATGCCAGCCTTGGAAACAACCAAGTGTTTACTTACAAAAGCACATGCTCTCTGGATGTTTATTCAACTGCAGTTTATCTACATAAGACGTACAGGAGCTAAGCTTCACTACTCTTTAATCTGATTTAAATCAATCCTCCCAGAAAGCATGGTTTTGAATTTCAGAACAGAATGTTACTTTCAGACTTACCTTTTTCTGTTTTGTCTTGTTCAGTTTCTTTTTCACTTTTCCCTAGAACATTAAAAATATAATTTCATTGAAATAAATTTATGTTAACATTTTATGATAAGAGATACAAGAATATTAATATTTATATTCAAAACATAATTGAGTCTATAGGACTTCATGTTTCATTTTTATTTTTTAAAATAATCACAATTATTTTCTGAACTATATAGTTACCTAAAAGGTCTTTCCCTGCAGATGCTTCAAGTATTACCTTATTGCTTCCATCACAAAACATTTCACAGAATTTCCCCTGTAGATATTTAATATATTTTGTTGATATACGCTTACAAGTGTGCAAGCTATTTTGCAAGAAAGAAAATCTGTTCAGCTTACAAGTGTGCAAGCTATTTTGCAAGAAAGAAAATCTGTTCATTAATTAAAAGCTATTGGGAACACCAGCTTAATACAAACATTAAAATGTGAAAAACAAAATCAATTGGCAACCTAAGCCGCATTTTTAGAAGCGACTTGGGCACTGGGAAGCTTTTGTCTTTCTTCAACTTTTAAAATAATCTAACAGCTATTTTGCAAACATATCACTGCAGAGGTAGATGTTAACTAAGTATTGAGACAGTCTGTAGCAAAGGCAAACTAAATCCTTAGAAAAATCATGTATGCATATTTCATGAAGGTGGTAGATACATAAAGGTCTTTTTCTCCCTCTCCAAACACTTTTTGATCCTGCCTGACCCTATAACATATAAAGCATCTTGCCTCACAATTTTAACACTGTTACTCTGTTTCTGATTCAATTTTTTTCCCAATAAGCTTCCAATATTTCCTCCTAAAAAACTTAGAGAACACTAAACAGTGGGTCTGTTGCTTTTTTAGCTAGCTACTGTCCTCTTTAACATTTACTATTTAATTTTGGGGTATTCTTATATACATAAAAACCATTTTATTTAATTTCCAACTAATTTAGACACACCCTGTCAGTACTCAGTCTTCACTGTTTTTTAAACTGACTACTCAAAAGCATTGTAGTGTGAATACAACATTTAAAAATGCTGGAAAACATTGCATTTTTTCATGAAAAAACTGGATTATGCACACACGAAAACAAAATTTTAACACTCTAATTTCACCCTTTACTATAGGCTGAAAACTGCTATTACTGAATGTATGGACACTGTAACTCTAATTTATATTCAGTACAAGACAGAACGAGCATCAACTTGATTATATGGCAAATTAAATAAATATGGTCACACTGAAAGTCATTCACCTCTTCAATTACATATGAGATCTAGATTGTCAATTAAATTGAAAGAAATGACAAAAGATCTATAGAGTCAATTACATGCTAAGGATAATTATTACTGTAGCAGTATATTAATGAAAGCATTGTGCAGTACTTCCTAAAACCCTGGCTTCTGCATTTTTTTCCCCATATCACACTATCAGCAAAATGGTTGTATGTCATCCAAAACATTACATTTTAAAAAGAGCAATAATGCAGCCCCAGATGAAATAGTAATTTTACAGTTTTCAAACAAAGCAGTTTATATACCCATATTTCTATTTTTACCACCTCTATTACCATGACACACCATGCTAGTTAGTCACCCATTTTCCCTGTATCCTCTCCTTTATCAGCAACACTTGAGATTCTCACCTGGCCTCTTCTCTCTACTTCATTCTAGCTCACTCCATAACCTGCTTCCACATATCTTGGACATTGATGTTATTTCTGCAACTTCTTTGCCATCACAGGAAGAACAATGTATAACCTCCTCCATCTAAAGCCTGCTCCTCTCTCCCACTTCTTGTCTGGCTTCACATTTCTTTATTCCTGAGACTCATGCAACATAGAACCTACAGCTCTCTATATCTATTTATGCACTAGAATCAGTTCTCCAAACTCTCAGACTTTTTCAGTCAGTATTCTGCTAAATTAGTTGCCATTGACTACACCAAAGCCTCTCCAACGATCTTTAAATACTCCAGATTCTCCTTCTAGGTAGCTGCTTTTGAAATTCATCACAACTTGATCTTGTTAGCTCTGAAGGTCTAAGGGAAGTGTGTAGTGAAGTAATAATACTTCACTTCAGCATCATATTCAGCACATATTGCTTTGTTCCTTCCACATTGATCCCTAGCATATTTCAATTTAAGGCTTTAATTACACTATTTCTGACGAAGGCTTAAAAATGTGCTCCCTCAAAGACAGGGATATGATGATAAATCTTGAGACTATTTTTTCATCAACTTAAACCAATTGTAGCTCAAGCAAACAAGCAGAAAAATCTTAGCTCTTCAAACCACTCCCATCCTTGACTCAATTTCTTCATTTCCAGCAAAATAAATCAAGATGAAAATCACTGACAAAACACCTTTAGCTAATCACTATAGGCTAGGACTGTTTTCACTATATAATGAATGCACCAGGGGTTCCCAAGAAGGTTTCTACCAGGAAGAATAAATTTATTTTTCATATTACAATACAATACTAAATGTTTGATGGCATATGAGAATGACCCAAGTCACAGTTAAAAATGTGTTTCAGACCTTGTAGATTTTACATGAATCTCAATCAACACTATAAATGTACAACAATTTATTTACAGATACATAATTTTTGAAACATGTAAAATCACAAATGATGTTCACTAAAATCATTACATTTTTCAGTATCTTTCCTATATCAAATCTTAACCATCTTCTTTACTTCTTAGAAAGAAGTGCCATGATATGGTACCTTTTCAATTACAGAGAATGTTAGAAAGTCACTTAAATTGCAGTAAATTGTCAATATTAAAATACAGCTTCAGTATTCTACTCTTTGCTTACTGGTATTTCATCCTGTGATTTCCAAAAAAGCATTTGAATCCAAGATTTCATAGATTCACTGACATATAACAAGAGGCTATGTAGCAATGTGAAAATATAAAGAAAAAGGTAATCTCCTGACTTTTTCTTAAACTACTATTCAGCAATACTAGATCATTAAAGCTATGGAGGTGTTTGAAAACTGTAAAGGTCAAGGAAGATTTTTGCTTTCACAGAAGTGCATGGACCTTACTAGATGTCTGATTTAAACTATGGACTGTAACCATAATATTCGGTATGAAAAGTAGGTATATCAGTTTCCCCAGGCATTTGTGTTTGTTTGTCGTGGTTTGACACGTTAAAATCTCATCCATTTTCAATTACAAACAGAAATGATGTTTCATGAGAAAAATTCAGGCCAAACTGGTTGCAGAATGTTAATACTCCAAAAGGACAATCACAACATAACTGCCGAAAACACAGACCTTAGCGTACTGCCCATTTCCTTCACATAACACCAGCCAGAAATAAAATTCATTTATTTTACTTGCTACTTCCTCCTTGTAAATAATACTTTCAAATATATTTTTTAATATTCAAATTCACAATTTAAAAATCAATATTAATTAGTGGCTGAGTCAAATATTTATCCCTATAGTTAATATCTACCACATTTGGGAATAAATAATGACACTAGAAAGACAAAGATATTCTTCTGTGTTTTATTGCAGCCAAACATTAAAATGGATTAAATATACATACTTTTAATAGTCCACTTGACCTTGCTCAGCTTGGCATATTTTTGTAAACATGAAGCACGTAAAATCACATACCCAGTTACAAAATACTTAAAATACAATCACAGCATAATATACTCTCACAGTCCCATAATTCTACAAATTGGCTGCCACTGTTATATAAAAAGTCCTCCATTCACCATCCTAAAATAATTTCCAAGATTCCTCACAAAATATGGCTTTGTAAAAATTATTGCTCTGCAATTCACAATCACAGGTAATTTTACTAGAATATCCCATCCCAAAACACATCACAGTCTAAGAGTATTATTGCTTTCCTGAAAAGTCCAAAGAAATCACTTCGGGACATCTGTATTTCTTGATCACAGGTAACACTCACAAGGAGTCTTACTGACATCCCAAACCCAAAAAAAGGGCAAGCATATATGATGCCCCTTTCACTACAAATGTAAGCATTTAAAACCCTGACTTCAAAACAGTGTTACAGAAATTGAAAGTCTCCCTGTAAACCAAAAGGCAACCAACTGTTAGGGTTACCATACTGATTTTTCTTTTTATAAATTTATCTTACTTTATTTCTCCTAAGCTCCTGTAACAGGCTTGGCAACTTCCTAAAATCACAGCAATTATTCCTGAGCCAAAAAGGAACACATGCAAAATATCAAAGAATAAAATATGTCTTCATAATTGTGGAACAGCAGCACAGAACAGGTAAAAAGCACACCTGTTATATTAAAATTCTAAATCACCCACAGTACCTAAATTTCAGATGTACCATTTTTAAGAGCATTCAAAACTGCAGGTCTTAAGTTCTGACATCATATCTTTCTTAAGGTTGAATTTCCAAAACTTTTTTTTTTAAATAAAATTTGCAAATCAAGTGTTTATGCAAAATGGACTTTTAAAATAATTTACTGAACATAAAGCCCATTAAAGCCAGCTTTGAGATCATTATATTGGTAGGCAAAGCAAAATGGAATAATTTTACTGAATTCAACCTGATTCCAGCAAATCAGTCTTGTTGCAATCTTCACTGACTCCCTGCCAGGCTAGCATCTAGTCTCTAGACATTTTTCCTTGAAAAATCAAATGGGCATAAATAAAAAGTGCTAATTCATACATAAAGGGTTTTTGAAAACTGTAATTTTGTAATCTGGCTTTTTACTAGTATTAAACACACATTTCATATCTTGTTAGGGTATTTTAAAATCACCTGAAATTCATGTAGTTAACTGTTGACATAACATCAGTGCAAAGAGATAGAAGTCAAACTTCACAGCATAGTGTGTGCCTGATTAGTGTTTTTTTAATAAAATGCAATTAGGCTGTATGCTATATCAGCAGTTACGAAATATTTAAAAATTCATAACATCATATGTTTCATTTGACCAAGCTGCTCTGTACATACTGTATGAATCCACAACAAAAGATATATATTAAAATCTGAAAAAAATGTACTTGCTGCTACGTTATAAATAGAATATTAACAATTGCTTAAACAGTACATGAAATGCAGCTCTAAGTTGTAACTGTCACAAACACAGAAGAAAAATAATGAATTCACTAAACTTGACCAAGGGAAAAAAAAAATCAGACAGGAATGTAAACTAAACATCCAAGTGTTAAAAATGCTTACTAAAATGACAGTTGGCTAAAACCCATTTACAACATCTTAGTGTTCATTCCCCAAACCCTGAACTGCTTGGTAATTACATCATAAGGTCTATTACAACCATCTGCTCCCCTTTTGTAGCGTATGGTTAGGACTGGTCCTCCTGATGTAGGGACTTTTCTTTTGAAGCTTTAAGTATCTGAAAAAATAAGGGGAAATCTATATTAAAGGACCAACCAAAACACAACTTCCTCTAAAACAACAACAAAAAAAGCTTAAATGCTAAAAAATGCAACTTTGTATCAGACTAGTTAATATGGAAAAGCTATAATTACTAAGAGCTACCTTAATGAATATATACAAAGTTGCTGTATAAGGTGGGAAACAAACTTTTAAATATTTTTCTAGGCAGTAAATTTTTTATTACCATATGGCACTTCATTTACCTTGTAAAGGATATCTAGGCCATGCCACAATTCCTTTTAAACATTTAGATTTTGGTTTTAGTTTGTTTTTTTGTGTTGGTTTGATTTTGGGTTTTATTTGTTAAAATCAAAGACAACCGGAAAAGAGGAGCCAGGGAATGAGGAAGGGCCGAAGTGCTAAAGTGGAAACTTCTCCACACATAAGGCATTTCAGCAGCTGGTAAAATAAATGTAGGGTTATAAAAACGTCAAGGATACAAGGTGAAGGGGAGGAGTGGAACAACTCGTAGATATTTTAAATCTAAACACGTACAAGAGGGATCAAAATCCAAATACAGAGAGTAATGGTATCCCCTAAACCTGCAATGTCTCCCTTAAAATATGTGTCCAACAAGTACCACTCTATCACAACCACTGCAATTTATGTGCCAATGTAAAGCAGGATTAGCCAGAAAACCTGTATCAGTAATATTTCAAGCTAGTTTATCATACCACCCAAGTCCATTAGTTTATAAAAATGCAGATTATAACTGCAGCTAAAGAAGCCTACATCTGGAAAAGAACACTGGCAATAATTCCAGAAGTAAACTCAGAGAACTGGAAAACAGTACTTACAGATACCTAAAGATGTACTTGACTAGTATGACCTTTTTGTGATGTGACCTGAAGTCAGCAAGAAACTTTTGACTTGCACTCCAGCATATTCAAATCCCACACCCAGTCTCTTCCCTGGTGATGTGAGAATGTTCCTCACAGCTAAATTCAACCTCTGAGCTATCTCCCATTTTCTTTCCAAAAAACCAAACAACTGCTCCAAACCTGATAAAAACTGGTGCCACCATGCTTCAAATGCAGTTGCACGAATTTAAACTACTGAAGAATAAGGAATGTATAGTGACATTTCTGAATTTATTTTACACTGCCTGAAGTTATGTTTATTACTGCTTAAAGAACAGGAAATATTAGCTTTGAACAACTGATGAAATTAAATCACATAAACAAAAAAGATAGACTTCTGACAACAAAATCCCGCATACTGAATCCTCTATCACAAAGAAGATACTAAAACAGAAAAACCTGGTAAACATGAATGTCATAATCTCAGAGGAAAATTTGAGAGTAATCTTGCTTTCAAACTGAAATATTCACATCCAAAAAAGACAAGCAAATATACTTAAGAGCAGGAAGAACCAATAATTTAATGAAAATTTTATTCGTTGCCAGTAGTTTATGTCCTATGTTTCTTTTGTCAGTTTCCCATGATGCTACTTGAATTTTACTTTATGTGCTGAAGCAATAAAATTATTAGAAAAAGTTAGAAATACTGGTTCTTCTGCCTTTCGAGTGGTTCCCACACAACTACACAAATTATAAGGATTCTTAAGTTAGTGCAGGCTCAGATTTTGTGCTGATCAAATTATTTTCATTTTCTAGTTCCTAAACAAAGGATCATGTACATTGTACTACCTCTAATAATTACTTACATCTTTAATAACTGTCTTTAAAACACATTTTGATTGATTCACTCACTTTTTCCCTGTGAAGGCCCCTGACAAAATAATTAATTTCTTCTAGTGCTGCTGCTACTATGTGTTTCTAAAAGATATGCCAGGATAGACATCAAGATACTCTTGTGATTTCAGTGGTGTGTTACACTAATTTTGAAAACAACCACAGGTAAGAAAAAAAAATCTAAAAGATTTATTCAGAAATACGTACCATTTCAAAATAGAACAAGCTCTTTCTCATTCTAACAGTGCTTGAAAATGGCAAGGAGTCTCTTAGCATCACAATACAACAAAAGGAGAGTGGATAACTAGGTTCAATTCCACCATCTTACTTGCAAATACATCTGCAATTAAAGGAGTGATCATTCCCCTCTACTCAGCACTGGTGAGGCTGTATCTCAAATTCTGTGTTTGGATTTGGGCCCCCCACTGCAAGAAGGACACTGAGGTGCTGAAGCATGTCCAGCCAAGGACAGAGCTGGTGGAGAGTCTGGAGCACAAGTCTCATAAGGAGCAGCTGAGGGAGCTGGGGTTGTTCAGTCTGGAGTAAAGGAGGCTCAGGAGGAACCTTATCGCTCTCCATAAATATCTGAAATGAGGTTGTAGCCAGGTGACAGTCAGTCTCTTCTGCCAAGTAGCAAGAGATAGTTCAAGGAAGCAGCCTTGAGTTGCACCAGGGGAGGTTTAGATTGGGTGTGAGGAAGAATTTCTTCCCCAAAAGGGTGGTCAAGCAATGGAACAGGCTGCCCAAGGAAGAGGTGGAGTTCCCACCCTGGAGGTATTTAAAGGATGTGCAGATGTGACATTTGGGGACATGGTTTAAAATGGTGGACTTGGCAGTGTTAGGTCTATAGCCAGACTTGACTTTAGGGTCTTTTCCAACCTAAATGATGCTATGATTCAAAATGGCGTATTTCAAAATCCACCACTACTATATAAAACACCTAAGATTTTTTTTTTTTGCGAAGGTAGGAAAATTAATTTACTGCTGCAAGACTGAGCCATAAATTACAACACAAAAACTGATAGAAATATGGTCCAAACCCCCAATATTTCAATTTGGCACTTCTATTCTGAATTTAATTTTAAAATAGTATGTGTAAGTCAAGAAATCATTTCAGTATCCTCAACTGACATTGTGTGGTAGAATTATCTACTGTTGAAATTTTGTAATAGTTCTGTCTGTCCCTTTTTGTTATTTTAACTTTAAACAGCAATCTTTTCTGAGAGCAAACATCTTTTCCTCTTCTCCAGTTCCTCCAACTTAATGCACAACAAGCAGAGTGAAGACTACCTTTGCTGAACTTCTTGCCCATGCTGTCAAAGATAAGTACTGTTTGTTCCTATACTGATCATAAGCTTTGGTTAAGAATACTTCATACCCATCATGAAACAAAACACTTTCAGCTAATGCATCTATTAATTAACAGCTATGGGTTGAAATATTTCAACACACCATGTGGCTGTTGTGATAAACAGGTTGGAAAGACCTTGTAGACAACACAGTTATGCACCAATGTGAGCGCATTTCAAACCACCTCAGCTCTGGTTCAGCATACAAATTCAAACATGAACTAAAACAATCTGTCCTGGACAACCACAAAAGGCCTCCTGTGTTTTTTTCACTTCTCTGGCTACTTTTGGCATGACTAAGAACCAAACACAAATACTGCAAGGAAAAAAAAAAACACCAACCCAGAACTCTCTGGGTACCACATCTTGTAAGACCTGCATAGTACAAAGATTAACTAACCAGAAAGGTGGTCAGGCTAATCAGCACAGAACAAAAATACAGATGTTAAAGGTCTTGGATTGCCATTTCTCTGATGCCCTGAGGTGTAACTGTTTCACCCAACACAACTAGTTTGCTACAACTAACAAATCAGCAAACTGTAATAGTTAACTCCAAGAAATGTAACAATATGCAGTCCTTGAATTTAGAAGCCACTTAACTACCCTAAAATGGTTTTGGTAAAAGCTATGTCTACTACTGTCAGGCAACAGATGGAAGAACTGGAAGTGCTCTTGTTCTTAAAAAGTTATGCCAAGAAAAATGTGATGGCATGACAAAACAGTCCCTGTTTCCAGATCAGTGCCTAAAGAATGTGCCACAGTCAGACTCCAATAGATCCAACTGACACACAGAGAAGTAACACTATCATCGTCCACAATACTTGCTCTGGAGAGGAAGCATACACATATCGAGACCTGAAATTGTGGTGTTTCCCTTTCAAAAGTATTGCACTCTATCTGAAATCATTAAAAATTAAGTTTTAAATTAAAAATACTCAGTTTATTTGGAATGCTTTCATACAACCCAGTAACTACCATTGGAATTTATCAAGTACAACAGAAAAATTATTGCTTCTAAACCAACTAAAGCAACTTTGACAATAATGGTATCCTTTCATGCCTCTCCACAAAGTAACTTCATTACTAATTTCCATGTAGCTACAGCTTCATTTTTTTAGGAAAAAAAACCAGGCACCCAAGATTGACTTACCCACTTGAACATCATTTGAATAATCTTCAGCTTTAGCAGGTTTTTCTGTAAATAAAAAACGTAAAAATAATTCAAACTGGACTGATCCCTAAATATTTACAAAAAGCCTCTTTTTTTTTCACTTATACTCCAAGTAGTGACCTATCAAGACTGCTCTGTAATACTACTTTTGCAGAAGTGGGATGCAAACTTCTTCCTCAGTTGAATTTTTCCAAGGGAAAGACTCATACTTAAGTAGGCCAGTGAGCATACTGTAGGATTGCGCAATTTCAAAAATGATACTTCAAAGTTCTGAAACTATATTATCCAAAGCACACATATTCCACAGTTTCACATGCTACTACAGTATGGGCGTAGAAAACATCCATATATACCTATTATGTTCCCAGCTGTAACTGTGAAATACTTGACTTCAAAATTCAATTACTTTTATTTCCATATGTATGTTTAAATTAGACATGTCACACATCACTTAGTGCTATTACTGCTAATAGACTGAAGGCTGCACACAGTCCCTGCTCATGCTTGGAGGGAGTCAGGCTCACCAGAAAAAACCTCCCAATAGCCAGGATGCTGGCTGTAGATAATAGGAAGAATTGAAGAGAGGGAAATACATTCTCTGATTTGGGAAGCCCATAAACAAAGAGCTCAAAGCTGGGTGGGACATTCCACTTTATTCCTTACATATACCCTCTTCTCTGAGTACGCACTCCTGACCGGCTGGTGGAAAACAGAGCGTGGAAAAGAAATTTTTAGTTCCATCATATGGCCAAATATAGTAATTTTTATCAATATAAGTTTTTCTGAACTGGGAGCACTCTCCCAGTGCTCCCAGTTCAAGAAACTTCTAAAACTGAAGAGTGCTTTCTAAGCCATTGAATATTGTCATTAAAAATCCCAAGATGCTAGATTCCAAAAACACAGATGTGTTTGTCCTCAGAAGAAAACAGCTGCAGAAAAAGTTATGAATGCATTTTTATTGCAGCATAGAATTGTATTCCATAATATTTAACATTCTCGATTATTAATTTTTTTAAGTAGCAAAAGCATGGAAAACACAATATACAAACCTGATTCCTCTGGTTCAATGGCCATATCATCTTCTGTTTGCTTACTTTCTACTCCTAGACAGAAAATGAGTGTTGAAAGTTATTCACATTACATCCATAATTTTGTTTTTATTTCCCAGCAGCCACACAATCGAATTAGTATCAAACAAAAAGGAAGGCTTAAATTATAAACTAACCAATTTGGTTAACTGAAGAGTAGGAAATAGGGTACTGAATGCATTTCACATCCAAAAGTTTAGCTACTAGAAGTAGGACTTCTGTTGCACACACCAGAAGGATTTTACAATCGTTGTTTGAGTGAAACAATGTATGTTACCCCTTTTAATTATACAAGAATGCATTTTTCAAATAGAAAATCAAAATAAATATAGCATCAAATCCTACACACAGTGCTCAGGCTAAACTGCTTAGATCACTTTGCTGACTCAATCAACATCATGTTTGAGAAAAACTGCTTTAACAAGATTTTTAACTTCTTAGAGCGTATCTTTAAATTACATTTCACACAGTACTCATTTAAAATTCCTCAAGAACAATACAGCAAACAAAAATTTACAATGTAATCTTTCTGAGCAGCAATGTGGGAAATTACCACAGAGCTCCAGTTTGAGCAACAGAATAAGTACTTCTTAAGAATGTCATGAGGTTCAAAAAGGCCAAGTACAAGGTCCTGCACCAGGGTCAGGGCAACCTCCAGTATCAATAAACATTGGGGGAAGAAGGGATTGAGAGCACCCCTGTGGAGAATGACTTGGGTATTCTGGTGGATAAAACACTGGACATGAGCCAAAAGTGTGCACCCCCAGCCCAGAAGGCCAACTGCATCCATGGCTGCATCTAAAGAGGTGTCTCTCATGACACCCCCCATGGAGTGCTGCATCCAGCTCTGGAGTTTTTAGTAGAGGACAGGCATGGACCTGTTAGAACAGGTTCAGATGAGGTCCATGAAGATGATCAGAGGGCTGGAGCAATTCTCCTAGGAAGGCAGGCTGAGAGACTTGGGCTTGTTCAGCCTGGAGAAGAGAAGACTCTAGCAAGACCTTATTGCAGCCTTTCAATAAGGGATCTTGTAAGAAAGGCAGAAATTTTTTACTGATGCCTGTAGCATTGGATTTTAAAGTGAAAGACAGTAGATAGAGATTGGACATAAGAAGCAAAATTTTTATGATGAGTGTAGTAAGACACTGGAACAGGTGCCCAGAGCAGTAGTGGATGCCCCACCCCTGGAAGTGTTTAAAGTCAGGCTGCACAGAGCTTTGAGCAAGTTGACTAAAGAAAGATGTCCCTGGACATGGCAGAGGGATTGAACCAGATGATCTTTAAATATCCCTTCCAACCCAAAGTGTTCCACGATTCTATACTCTGCTGTGTTTTTCATTTGTTTGTTTTTTAATTATATTAACCAATATAAATGGAAGAAAAAAAGTTTTTACAAACTATAAAATTTCATACCTGAGAGGTCTTTAGCAATATCAAAATCTTCATTAATTTCCTCTATAAGTATAAAAAGGAAAAAGTGTATAATCAGCTTGCTATTTTTTTAAACATCTAATTTTCAAATGTATACATTTCATCAAAACACTAAGATCACAATTACAAAATATATGCCTGGCCCTGTGGCTTCATTCACCTCCTTTGGAAGGTCCTCAACAGCTAAGAAAACATTCAATTCAGAGCCATAATGAAATCAAGCCCTCAAGTGATGGAACTTACATGCTACACAAAAGAACATGTAGCTAGCACATAGACATGTTTACCTGCTATTAACAAACAGATACTTTGATGAATTCCAGGGGAAAAAAATACATCTTAAATACTGTTTCCTGTTTCACTAAATAACTGTTCTATTCATCAGCTAGTTATTTCAAAATTGTACCTTTTCAACAATTGTTGTTTGGACTATGACACAATAACTGAAATTTTAAAACCTCTCCTTACTCTTTCTAAATACATTCAAGTACTCCCACTTTCATCTTTTACAGCATCAACTCCATCCACTAGACATAGTGAAAACCAACCAAAAAACCTGCAAACCTATAAACTTTAAAAGTTTTTATTTGGATAAACATGCAATTCATTTGTGAGTCCTAACTTCCTTCTTGAAGGACAACAAAGAAATTCTACAATTTGAATTACGGATTCTACAGAAAAAATAAGTTCTTTTTGTTTTCTCTTAATATGGCACCTTTTAATTCATTTTGCTGTCCTCTTAAGATTATGATAACAAAGGTGACAAAACAGACACAATTTATTTACAGTAGAGAACTTCTTGACTTCCTTCTAAACTAAATGACTGTGGGTTTTTTCAGTCGGTTGTCTGAGATGACTCTCAAAAGAGCTGGCACTTCAAGACAATAAAGCGTATGGAATACTGCAGCGAGAATACTGCAGACAAATAATTTGTAATTGCTTCTACTAATGAGACATGCACCAGCAAGAAGTCTGCATCAAAGCAGAGCTAGTACTGACAGCCTGTACATTTTGAATGACCTTACACACTGGTTGCAAGATTATGAGCAAGGCTCATCGCAAGAAGTAGGCTGAGTGTCTGTGATTACTGCGGTCCAGCTGTCCATTAAAAGCCTCAGATACCCCACTTTGTGTCACTTGAGACCTTAAAGATGAATCCTCAAGGACGGCATATTAAAACAAAGTTTCTAAGTTCGTAGTTAAAAATCTAAGTTTAGAACAATACAGACTGTAATGAACCTTTGCCATAACTGACAATGTCTTGACTGAAGGTCACACAGATTATGTACTTCAATATATATAAACGGCAAGATTAAGTTTACAATTTTTATGCTAATTTGCCTAAAATATTTATATAGGTATATAGGTGTATACCTGTATCTTGAGTCTCAGTTTGCTTTTCATGTTTGGGTTCTGAAAGGAAAGAAAAAAATACAGTGGCTGATATGCACAAAGTATCCTAAAAATTTGGTTGTTAAACATCCAGTTCCTTTCATTAATGATAAATGCAAACTCCTTAAAAAACCTTCCCTAGTTTGGGGGCCTGAATAGATATATGAGCTCTTTCAGAAGCTTGTACTAGAAATTCTACATTAAAAAAAATACTATATGTGTACATATTGCTGAAATTTCAAGACTTTCTACCACACAGATGAAATGTTGAAAATAATTACAAAAATAACTCTATCATTCTGCACAGTTGTTACGATTCTCCCACATTCTTAATCTTTGCATACAGTCCATCTAATTTTTGTAATTCCAAAGAAGAAATAGGTTAAGAATATTCAATATTTAATTTTAAATAATGTCTGAAAATAGACAAAATGCTATCCATTGTCTGAATTTTCAATATACACTTATTGAAAATTTTAGAACTAAACAAGTTCAAAGTTCATTCAGTGTTTTGGATAATTTCATTATCTAACAGGTACTAATCCTCATCCTAAAAAGGTTATTTACATAACATTTGTAAAAAACCAAACAACCCTCCCACCTTAATACTATTGTTGTATCTTACATGGTTCTAATGGTCACATGGCTCTCCCTACGCACCTTAGAAAGATCTTACAGAATATGCTTAAAAAAACATCAAGAACTCTTTATTTCTAATGAAAATCTCAAACTTGCTTTCTTTCTCTACTTTCCTGGTGATGAACTGTAGGAAATTCTTCATAAAACTACTGAAAGTTATGTACAGTAACTGAGTTCTTGTATTCCAAGTCCTATAATCAATCCATTTACACACTCCACTGTGGGCACTTATTTCAACTAAAGAATTTTTAGCTTTAGCAATAACCTCAGTGATGCAATTACAGCAATCTTATTAGAGCAGCTCCTGATCTGAATTAAGAACCAAGCCACACAAAGCAAGAGTCACAAAAGAAACTGGACTGCTCTGGCCAACAATCACCTTGCACTGCCTTCAGCTTTGAGAACTCTAGAAAGCACCAGGATTGGGAAAAATATTTCACCAGAGGGTCCTGCCAGAAGAGGGGAAACAAATGCAATATAGATGGGGAAGATACAATGACCCAAAGCTTATACTTCTGTTGATTTCACAGACAATTGCATATAAAGGCTTTAATGTGAATCTTCTTGTGGAATTCTACTGCAGTTTTGGAGCCCATGGCAAAACCACAAGCTTTACATTTGAGATAAAGAATTTCAGATCTCCACATTGGCCTCCAACTGTTCTTTGACTTTAGAAAAACTGTGCCATAATTGCTCTTCTCCATGAACAAGGTAAATCTGTTTCACTTTCAATCCAACCAAAACCATGTCAAAAGGTACTAGAAAGATGGGCCTAGAGACAACAGGGATGAAAAATAGGTACAACTGCTAAAATGGTGTCTAGCATATGAACACGAACATGCCCTGAAACTCCATAGACTGAACTCAGAGGGAAAAAATGGTGTGTGACAGAAAGGGAGCCTCATCTGACTGGTCTTTTTCTTCTACACTGCTCCAGTCTGCAGCTCTGAAATGAAATTCCTCTAAATAGTACAAAAGGACACATTGTGTTTTCTCTCACAACCAGAATGTCTTCAAGGTGGAACTTGAAAGCAAAGTAAAATTATGTTGTGAAAATGAGAACTTTTTTCAAGAGAAAAGCAGTTTTCCATGGCTTATGTTGAACTGTGGGAATACGTTACTGCATAAAGAAGCCTGACAATTTAATAGCCAAGAATAATAATTTTTTTGACAGTCACATGCTACCTTAGAATTTCCTTTTGAGGAAAACAATGGAAGTTTCTATTCTCCTTATCATCCTAATCAGAGGACTGGCAAGAATAAAGAAAGAGTAGAGGGATTTATCTGATACTATTTAAAACTCTCATTGCAGCACAGAGAGGCAACTGTACATGAAACCACTGCTTTCTGAAGTGCAAGAAGCACATGAATGACTCACAAAATACAGTGATTCACTGTTATTGTGCTGGGGTGCCAGAAGAGACTGCAGAATATGAAATGCTGTTGGAACTGATTTTAAAAAAAGCTGATGCAATTTCCTTTGCAACCTTCCTGATCAACTAAGTCAAAAAGCAGATAGAGATGTCTCCTCACAAGGACACAGAAGCATTTTCTGTTCGTGTTACACCTACATACGAAGGAGCATGAAAAGGAAAGATTAGAAGTTGCACTTCTTCATATCTAGGTGTGAGAAGCAAGAGAAGTGATTCTTGATTAGGAACTGATCATAAAATAACTATCACCTAGAAAGGCAAGTAAAAATTAAGCCCTGGGAAAAACCTAGAGTCTCTTGCTTTTCTATCCTATTAATGCTGAGACATTTTGTCACAGGCACCATAACTGAGGCAAATAAATATCTTCTGCAGACTGAGAAAGACACAGGCTAAGGGCTAAATACATCCTTGGGCCACTGAAAGTCTTTCAGTGGAATTTTGACTTCTATCCCAAAGACGGATGTTGGAATTTACCTCCTGATAACAAAGAATGAACCTCAAAGTTTTCTGTTGCAAGTATTTGGAAGTTAAGAAACGCTGTCCTTTGGCCAGGTTACACAAACATGGGAAATAAACAATAAACAAAGATATGTTTAACTATTCTGAAGTATGGTAGTCTCCAGAAGGATATCACAGCAGGAGCCACAACCACACACCTTTGTTTCAAGGCTGTGACTGCTATTCTTCTTGTTTACTTTTTGATTTGGTCTCAGTAATCATTAGCAAATCATCAACCAAATCACACTAAAAAAGAGTAATTCCCAAAGAACTGGTAATGGCAGACAAGATGACATGGTGATATTGAGTTAAACAGACGCAATAAACCACAGCTGACCTGGCCAGGGTTTCACAAGGAAAAGGGTATGCAAAGCCTTCAACATTCTTATTCCACATAGGCACAAAGTATGGCAAAGAGGACCAATATGGGAATATAATGCATATGCATACTCTACACATGAATCAGTGTTAAAAGATTGATTGATTGATTGATTACAAACACAGGGGGTTTGAACAGACAACAACCCAAAACCTTAAGTGAGAACTTGCAAAGTAATGTGACAGCATAGGAAATTTTAAAACTAATTCCACTTGCATATTAATGAAACATTTTGATACTGTAATTTTACTAAATATAGAAGTTGTCATACCTTGGTCTTCACTATAATCTTCATGAGCTCTATCCTCTGTTTAAAGAAAAAGAAAATTAGTAGGAAAATTCATGGAATTTTAAGAAAATAAAGATGCAACAAATAATGCAATATAGTGTCAAGTTTTTTCAGACCAAAAAAAATATTTGAAACTATAGTAGTTCATACTGTAATAAGTTAGTAAGAGTGCAAAGGTGAAAATTTCTAAAAGATCCTGTAAAAAAAACTGATTGATTTTCTGGCATAAGAAGATAGACTTAAAAAAAAAAAGCAGTATCAGCAGGCTTTCTTATACAGTTCATGAAGCCATCTAAAAAATACCTATAGTTTGGAATTGAAGTATCTATAAATCATTTCTATATATAGCTAACTTCTACAGTGTAATTTTGGCATCTACTTGTTATGGCTTACTTGCTTTTAAAAAAAATTTTAGAGATACTACTTTCTTCTTGACATCACACTAACTGCAACATCTCTGGCAAGTTTAAATTCTTTTTTATCACAAGAACATTTCTATACAATTTAAAATTCCAATATTCATTCCCCTGAAAATTCAACCTTCAAAATATTATTCTGCCCATTTGGCTGACATTACAGAGTAGTAGTACTCATGTAGGTTTTAGCATAATTTCCTCAAAGTTATTATGTCTACATTTTTAATTTACATACTGAAAAAATGCTATCTAGAAGCACCAAAGTCTTGGGTGTTGTGTGGTTTTGTGGTTTGTTTTGTTTGTTTGTTTGTTTTGGGGAGGTATTTTTGTGTGTGTGACTGTCTTGGTTTGGGGCCAAAATTCAATGAACTTTTAATAGAAAGAAAGAAGACTTTGGACTGTACCTGTGTAATGTTCCATAGCATCTTCTGGCAGTACCTCAGAGTCACCTTAAATAGAAATATTTAATGTTTTATATTCCAACTGAATTTTCATGTGACAGCTTAATAACACAAGAGAACTTAGAAAGGTCACATATTTAGCTCAAAAATAACAGAAATAATCATACTGACTTACTACAGTGCTTTATTTGAAAGTGACTGCTGAATTATAAAACACATCCAGGAACTACACCATAAAACACACAGTACAGTAAGTTTATGCATATTTGTATTTAGGCCTAAAGTTAGGAATATAAGCAGGTGTTGGATGATCAATCCATTGATTAGACTGGGAAACTCGTGACAGAACAAAATATTTATGTAAGTTTGTAGATTGAATTCATGGAGTGTTATGCTCACAAATGTAATGGTAACATAGTGGCCTAAAAATCAGGCTTACTTGAAACTATCTAAAAATCCTTTGAAAATAAAACTGATGAAACAGTCAATATGACACATTGCTTTGTAGCACATTTTAAAAAGTGTGATTATCATTTGAAGTAATGAAAATTTACAAACCTGGAGTGTCTGGATCACTTACTCTCTCTTCCAAATCTGCAACATACTCATCTAAAGATGTAAATTAAATATGAACAAATAAAAATCTTGAAATTAAAAACATGAAATATGTTTAATATTTCATTGTTTTAACTTGTATCCATAATCAGTCTTTCAATGCCTAAATGTAGCTCCTTAGTTGAAAAATGAAAAACTAAAACTTTATAAACTGACATTTGCAACTTGACACATGGCAATCTAACGGAAGGCCTTGGGCCACTCTCTCTTTTAGCCTTCTGCTACGCTCTCTGTAGCAAAACTAGAGCAACAAGTGCCATTAGTCTCCATCAATATTTTTTAATAATGTTTCTAATATTAATAAAAAATGCAAACATCCTCTATTCTCAAAATTGTAAAGTAGTTTCTTTACTAATGTGCAGGGGGCTCACTTGGTGATGGATCTATAGAAGACAAGATATGAACCAGAAACTGACCTTGCAAAATATGTGCTTCACTTCTGGCATCTCAGATTTAGAGCAATTTACTTCCTTTCATTACCTAGCTAAATTTGGGGATTATTTTCCTCTATAACTACAATTCTTTTCAATGCTGTTAATATACTCACTATGACACATCTGAGAAAACACAGTACTGAAGATAAAGTAACTTATCCTTTTACTTTGGAAGTATAATAGCTTGGATTCTAAACCAGTAATCTCCCACATCATTTGGAATAAACAGTTTTAGCTGCATCAAACAAATAAAACTACTCTTCTGTCACATCTGTGACATCAAATACAATTGTGAGGTCCAGAGCTAACAGTGAATCAAACATAAGACTAGTCCAAATATAAATCAATTTTTAATGTCAATGCAAGAGACTGCCCATACTATAAAAAAAACACTGTTAGAATCCTGAAGAAAACACTTATCAGACAGTAGAGAAACTGCAATATCCATTTAAAGCTTCTTCATAATGGGAAAGATGAGCTAATGCCATTGTACGTGACATCAAGCATAATATGAAGATGACTACAGGGTAATTGGATTAGTCCAAGCCAAATTTCAAAAAGCTTTCAAGATGCATTAAGGTGTGCAGAAAGACAGAACAAAGATAGTTCAGAATTATGTTCTTGGTGTTGACTCACTCTCTGACAGTAGTCAGCCACACAGAAACAAACAGTCCTGAAGGAAAACTACAAATAACTGGATGCTCCTAATGCCAAGAAAAATAGCCTAGAAGAATCTTAGTATTATAGACTGTACAAAGACAATATAAGCAATAAATCTCATTCTCACTTTCTTAGACTGTAAAACCACAGATCACTTGCCTACCAAGTCCCCAATCATACACAACAGTCAGAAACACACAGTAAATAAAAAGTTTTTGCACCAATGAAAGCAGTTTCCATACCTGTCTCCTGTTATTTGTAATAAAGACTTTCAATAGCAAGTATGATACAGTCATCCCAAAGTACAATTCTCCAAGAGAGTAAGAACTAGTTATTGGAGAAAAAAAAAACCAAATTCAAAATTATATATTCCTAAACCAGTCTAACCTTTTCTATTTTTCTTTCTCATATAATTTGCTACATTGAGGCAGAAAACCATTATTACTGAGTATGGAAAAACAAAATGACACCTGGAATTTCATATGGTTCAGATTCCACTGCTCCAACATCATCTGCCATAGGATCAGCATCTGAGAAACAAATATGTTTGCACAAATTTTAACATTTTAAAAATCAACAAACAGCACCACAAACCCCCTAACAGATATTATGTAAGAACAGTCATATTTCTAAGCTGAAATTCTAAGCAATTTTTTCCTAATGGTAGCAAGATATGTATAGAGACTGAAAAAAAATACCATTTTTTTTATATACAATATTGAGAATGTGTATATATGAATAAACTCTATACACATTTCCTCAAAATAAGAGGACTCTCCCCAGAAATTTCTGACTAAACTGGAGGAAAGGAGAATATATTCACTTTGCCTTCTTAATTGCAAAGATTTAAAGTAAACAGAATTTGAATTTCTCTTCTAGTCTCCTACTTTGACTTGCGCTGTGGATGAATAAGAGATACAGAAACAAGGAGGTATCACACACCCAGACTGAAGAGTTACTCTGGTTGTGAAGAAAGAATCTCAGTGCACTTCCGGCAATCAAAACTTTTAGATGACATCCATAACATGGGTTTTTTCAAAAGGTATCAAGAGGTATTAAGAGATAGGTAAAATTTTCAGTAGTACAAATAAAAGGCATTCAGAAAAATTTTCCCCTAGTTGGATTTAGATCATATGATTCCACTTTAATATTTTCACTACAATTTTTATCATCCAGTCAATGCCCCAAGGTGACAAGATATGAGTGTCATCTTTATACAATATCTTCATCTCCGCAGGACTTAAATATAGTTAATGCATAACATTTTCTTAGGGAGCCATATTTCAATGAAAGAAGAATGAGAATAAAGTCTAGAAAAGACTGGGTTAATAAACTTTAAAATTGCATTTAATAAACCAAAAGGTCCAGAAGCAGACTCCATACAGGTATTACTGATAGGAGATGAACAGATTGCGAGCAGCCATGCCAAGAAGCACTTGGGGGTGCTGGTAGATAAGAGACCGGACATGGAACACCTCTCCAGAGGTGTGAGAAAAGTCTGAGAACTGGGGTTCAGCCTAGAGAACAGAACATTGTGGGGTGACCTAACTGCAGCCTTTCAGTATCTTAAGGGGCCTACAAAGGAGCTGAAGAGAGACGTTTTACAAGGGCACGTAGTGATAATGCAAGGGGTTTTGGCTTTAAACTGAAAAGGGGCAGGTTTAGATCGGATATAAAGAAAAAATTATTCACTATGAGGGTGGTGAGGCACTGGAACAGGTTGCCCAGAGAAGCTTTGGATGCTTCAGCCCAGGAAGTGTTCAAGGCCAGTCTGGGTGGGGCTTTGAGGAACCTGGTCTAATGAAAGGTGTCCTCAATGGCAGAAGGGTTGGAACTAGGACATCTTTAAACCAAACTATTCAAAACCATTCTATATGATTATATGCATTCCTCTATTGGGGAGATATATGCATATTTGGAGCACAGATTAATTTTGTTGAAAGCTGGTAGAATAGTAATTAATAATATATGGTTACCTGGATGCCAAAACACATAGCATTAAAATACTCCATTTTGACTTAATATATTTATTTGCTAAATAATGCTGTAGTTGACACTTGCTATGGCTCTATATTTTAAGTAGAAATTACAAGTCCAGGTTTTAATGAGATGTATTTTCATTTGTCTGGGTTGGGTTTGCTTTTGTAAATTTATTTTTAAATGTATTTAGTCATTCAGATACCTTTCTGAACCGAGTCTGGTGTCTCATACGCGTCTGGTATTTCATTCTCAAATTCTCTGAGCATGTCATCTGTTGCAGGAGCTTCAAAAGTTTCTCCATGTATTTCTTCCTTTACTTGCCACTGGTCACTTACACTTTCATCTTCATGTCTCTCTCCTAATCAATAATGCAGATTGTTAGTGAATAAATTTTCTTTGGTATGTTCTATTACCAGCAAATATTCAGTCTCCAGTACACCCTTTGTGTTTTCCAGCTAGTCTCCAATGGGAATGGGGATTGACAGATGACTTATCTACACAGTCCAGCATTATAAACCAAACTTGCCAGGACCTTCTTTGCTCACAGTAAAGGCCATCTCTGGTCTACCCATTCTTGCCCTCTATCCAGTATTTTGAGGAAGTTTTTGTTAAATGACTGATTTGAGTTACTGCCACCAAACAAGTCTGGATAAGAAGACACAGTTTTAGGATTTGGTGACTGAACTTTTTGAATTTTCTTGAAAATGACAAATGAGCTGATTTGAATGTTTTGTGCAGGCAAAAGTACTTTAACTGCATACCAAAACCAGACTCTGAGATTCCTCTAGCCTGTGGCAGTATTTATAAACTCTTCGGCAATTTCTAAGTGTTAATGCATTACCAGGCTGGGAATGGAGAGCTTCATGAAGAACAGATTGAATTTCCTCTTCCAACTCTACGTCAGCAGTCTTGTGCTCTAAAAGGATTACAAATTGCAGTGAAGGTAAGTGCAAAAGGCAAAACCTAAACATTAACTCAAAGCTTGCAGCTTTTAGTAGGCTCCATAATGTTCTTAATCCCTTTCACAAAGTTCCCTAGAGACTGACCTGGTGAACCTCTGCAACTCACACAATTAGAAAAAGAATTTTGTCTTGCATACTCTCCAATATAGAGAGTATTACAACAATCACATCAGATTCATCCATCTGAAGATGAATTGGAAGAAATTATCTACACTGCATTTTTTGCACATGCATTTTTTCCGGGGTAGTAACAACTTCAGATAACTATTCAAACCAAGAACTTTCTTCTAAGGAATTAATTCACTAACACTTTCATCTATTATGTTCCTAGAATTTAGGCAGCAGCACTAGCAAGTCACATTTGACAACAAAATGTGAGTTGCAGAAGTAGGGTCTTATCGACTTAATAAACAGGGAAAATAGATATTAACATTACAATATCAATTCCGCTACAAATTGCCAGAAGAAATCACAAACTGGTTTCATGGACAAGTGATTGGCATCTAACACATAAGCCCAGGAATTTGTATGAAGTGTTGTCTTCATATGAATGTCCTGAAATTAACATTGAGAAACCCTACAATTTGACATTTGACAAAAAAAAGCTCTAAACCAGATAACAGCTGCATTTTCAAATAAAGATCCAAAATGGTACCAGTTACAAAAAACGATCCCACAAAAACAGAAAACACACACACACAAAAAACACCAAACAAACAAAAAAAAACCCCAAAAAAACAAACAAAAAAACCCCACAACCAGGAAACCATAACCTCATTCGATATATTTTAGAAATTATATCCCAAGAAAAGTAATGAAAGTCTTTTAAAACAAAACCTATATTCCATAGATTCCACTGGCCATATGCTCTGTATTTGTAGGTTTATGTATTAGACTCACTTAAACATCACACAGGGTAAGCCTCTTCAATAAACAGGAAAAAACATGTACTCTCTGAATAACACTAATGCAAATCACATACGTGAAATGTGACGTGTAAAATATTTTTTCTTGAATCCCTCTTAATTCTAATACATTCTACTAATAGTATAGGGCTTTAAAAATATTTAATTTTTTTTAACAGTAGGAGCTCCATTTATTGTATTTATTATATACTAGTGGTTTTAGCAGTAAAGTGAGTACTTTATTATCTTATTAAGTTGATTGTTGAGGGGGTTTTATTTGGTTGCTTTAAGGTGAAGAATCTGCTGTTATTCTGGTTGGATATACAGTTGGAAATGTATCTTTAAACCACAACCGTACATCATCAGAAAGTTATTGTGATGTGATACTGCTACAATGGTAACCATGAAATTTTACACTTTTCATGGTCAGTGATTTATACAAAGTTATAAATAGTGATTCCTGTTAAATAAACTTTAGCAGATAAGCAAAACAAAATCTATAAAAGGGTTTGCATGTTAATGACACAGAATTATAATTCAAAGGAAGCATCATGTCTTTTGTTTCGCCTATGATTCATGAAAGGTCTTACCTGATTCGACATAGGACTTTTCAGCAGGCTGGACAGTCTCCTCGGATTCTGGTGATGCTGGCTGTGCTGGGACAGATCTTTCTTTAAGGCCTGCATTTTTCAGTTATAAAGTTAACTTTATGCCCTTTTTGAACTGATTCAGCTATAAACTAAGAAAGTTCTTTCAACTAAATTAACTGATGTTACACTCTCCAAAAATGCATTCAAACAATCAGTTATAGGGCTGTCATAATATACACAGTGATATATACAAAGACTAGAGTATTCAGATAGTAAAAGATGTCTGGAAGACAAACATACAATGAGGAGGATAAAAGGTACAGAAATTTAAGCACTTGCCTTTATTTCAAAGTAACTGAACAAATGACTATGGTATTCTCAACATCTATTCAGTATCCAGTAAAAAAACAGGCAGCAAATTTTTCTCTCTGTTTTCAATTTGGGCAAAAAGTGCTTCATATGATCAATTTTATAGGTTCTATGAAGAACTAATTTGAACTTTATGAAAAGCTGCACAGAATGAGAAGAGGTATTTTAAATTCATATGTTACATCTTAGAAGACCTGATTAAGATTAGTTTGTTTTGACAACTAAATGAGTGTAGAAAAAGTATGACTGATGGAATTTTACCACTAAGATCCTGACTATCTATACCACAGAGTCTTTCTAGATCAAAACACAATGAAAATAGAGCAATCAATAAATGCAGTGATCAACAGCATCATCATGGCAGGAGATAAAGATACAGCTGTGATAGATCATGTCACATCTTAAGACACCATATGCTCAAGAATGTGTTGGTATTAGACTAATTCTCCTCTCAACTCTCCTTTAGGAAGGTTCAAGCAAGACTTATACAGGAAGTTCAGACTGGGTATAAGAAAAAAATTACACATCCACACTCTCCCACCACAAGGGCAGTGAAATCAGTGGAAAAGACTGCACAGAGAGGTTGTGCATAAACCTTGGAGGTTTCAAAGACCACACTAGATAATGGCCAGAGCAACCTGGTCATTCCTCTGAAATGACTCTGTTTTGAGCAGGGTGTTGGAATAAGGATATCCTGAAGTCCCTTCCAAACTGCATTCACCTATAATCCTACATCCAAGGTCAATTAAGAAAAGACTCCCTTCTCAACACACATACACACACTGCCCAAAGCAAACTCGTTTTTCAACAGCTGTATACACAGAAATCAATAGAAAAGATAGTATGTAAGAAAGCAGAGGCTAAACTATGATGAATACTCCTGTAGTACTATCAATCTTGTAAAAGCAACTGTTAAGTGGAATAAATATTATATTTAAAGTAAGTACAATTTAAAAAAATAATAATTACCACATTTCTATTGGAGTCAAACATATCTCAATACAAATTGGACTAGTGTGTCTCAAACCAAATTTGTTGTAGACTAGAGAGATGTTACTATTTTATGCATTGTGAGAAAAACGTGTTTATTTCAAGTTACAGGATAACAGAATTAAGTCTGTCTTTTTATATTATTTAAATTTAAACTACTTAAAGGTAAGTAGTTAGGCTGTATCCAAAAGTACTGTAACTAAGAGTCCACCACTTTGGATTCAAAAGCTAGAAGAAAAATGCCAAATTTACACTTGGTTTTTGGTCAATTTTCTTCTGTCATTAAAAAACCATCCACCTAGAATATTAAAAAAATATTATTAAGACATTCATCTTTTGCTGCAGGAATATTAATGGCTACAAGAGTAAGAAGTTACATCCTTCTACAATCATCTTTGGATGAAGACAAAACCAGTCAGTCATATTAGCCACTCTCTCACACTTCAGAATCCATAAGCATGGGAACAGCCACCTTGCTTTCACAAACACAGCTCAGTTCCCTTACACATACACTGCTTCAAGTAAGTATTCATATCCTCAATAACCCACATGTCCAGTTCCAGACAACCACTTACTCTGCTCCATGAACAATAAATGAATTCAAAGCATTTCAAAAGACAGCCAATACTCCACACCCAACAAGCACTATGGGTATTTAACAGGAAAGAAGGAACTAGCAAGAGTGTGTCTTTGTTTCACTCACACATTTCTCAACTTGACCTTCAAGCTTTTTATACACATCTATTGTATTTATCACTGATTTCTATTCAATCCTGTCAAGTATGGAATATATTACATCATTTGCTTTTTGTAAGATATTATTTTCTCTCTTCTGTTTATTAAAATTATGTTGCACTTAGCTTTTACTTGTCTGGTGCATTTTTTGAGCTTATGTGGTAACTTGCTGCATTAAGTTTAATACAGTAATATTTCATAGAGATATACAACAACACAACAGATCTCTGGGGCAAAAATACTTTATTTTGTGGCTATCTATATAGCCTTGAGTGCTGGTCAAATAAAATTTTCTTTGGAAAGAAAAAAATAAAACAACCCAACTTTTTCAGAACCAGATAAACTTTGGGTCATAGATACAATAATATGTTAATCAGAACAGCAATTAATTTCAAATTTCACTCCCACACAGTTACAAGTCCTGTCACATTATGGGAGAAAATAAAAAGTCATGTGCACTATACCACTGTGCCACCATCCTTGAGAAGTGTGATTTGAATGCTCCTCTGGTCAAATACACATTTCAACGCTTACCAGAGCAAAGCCATCACCAAAACCTAACAGAGAATGTTCATTATGCAAGTGCATTTATTAGATCTTCATTCTCTCATATTTTTTGCTAAGCACTATAATGTTCACAATGCACATCTCTTCCCTCCCTCTTCATGCATTTATAAATATTTAGAAAATACCTAAGCATATCATCTCTGTTAATTATCACAGCCAGAATCTTAAGCTACTGTACTGTTTTCTACAGCTTTAATTAGAACTATTTTTCATGACTATTTGAACAACATTTCATTTTCTCTAAAAAAAAAAAAAAACAAACCAAATCATCTTTAACCTTATTATCACATCTTATAACTCTAGGGATCAGAGGATGTTGCAGACATATGTATGGAACAGCTGAGATAAGTGTATTGCTAACTGTTATACACAAAATTTTAGCAAAACCACAAACAGAATTAACCTTCAGGACTTCAATATTACATTACCATCCACATGCATATATATATATATATACTCATTCTCAATTTCACTCCTTAGTTTTGCTTTCTTGAAACTAATGCTGCGGTATATCAAGAATAAATCTTCCATTACAAATTTTGTTCTGAATCCTGTGTAATTATATTGTGCAATTGCTTGCAATATACTTGCTTTCAAATTCATTTAGAAAATATTTATTTCTAAATAAACTTGAAACCAACCATAGATTCAATAATATTCTGAAATCTCTTTAATATCTCTGCAGAAATGTTGTGCAACTTTATTTATTCTAATGAGACTGCTAGATAAATCCTTCCTTGATGCTAAAAATACAGAAGCTGTAAGAGTAAACTAACACAAGAGCTTGCTTATAGAAACATCATGAACTTGAAAAGTGTTGAAGAAAATAATAGTTGCAAAAATACATAAGCTGTTCTCTAAACAAATTCAACCAGAATAGAGTAGCAGTAGCATATCACATTTTAAATGTAACTGGAATACAACAATACTTATCAATTTTCAGCAGTATTCATTACCAAAAGGGTGGCAAACTTAGGAAAAAATCAGGACACAGTTAAATAAAAAGTGATAATGAATCAAGTTTTCCAACCCAAAGATAGCTAAATAAAATAATTAAATAAATAGGGAATGGAAGAAGGGCAGAAACATTGTCATGGGATCAACAGACAAAAACCTTGGAACATTTTGCTGAGTACACCCTGGGGTCTCATGAACAAGTGCAACACTCAAGTTGGTTTGACTATTTGTGTATAAAATAGTTTTCCCAGGAAAAAAGTAGTTCCCTCAGGGAAAAAGTTTGGCAGAGAATAAGTTACATTTATTTGCTTAGTTCCTATGACACTAGAGTCCATTAATGCTCCTCTTGGTTGTTTCTGTGAAATAGAAATATTTTATGTGTGAGTTTCCACTACATGTGTCCAGATAAGCCTGTTAATATTGCTTTTGAACTTGCATTTCATATAGAACACTAGACTTTCATCTCCACATTAAGCAAATACAAGTAAACAAGGAAGGAAAAAAAACCCCACAACCAAAAAAATCTAAACCCATATTTAGAGTAGGCTTGAAGTAACTGGCATCAATCTGAATGTTTTCAACACACACCGGTAGCCAGGCCCATTAACATATGTACATACTTGAGTTTCACAGCAGATGTTTCTGCTTTGTGTTTATAATACCAGTACACACTGAACAGTTTTAAAAAAATATTATATATAGCCTTTTTTCACACTTATTTCCAGAAAACATTATTTTCTTATTGCCATATTTACCACATCCATATAAATATGCTGAATTTTTCATTCTTGAGGTCTGTTCCTCATTAGCAGAAGAGGAACTCTGTTTATTTCTTTTCTTTCTTGTCTTCCTTGGATTGGTTTTTAACTATCTTTTTTGTTTCTTTGTCTTTTCCCACCTGAACAGTGCCATCCTTTTCACTGCTTGACTTTTTTGTAGTCTCCTTGGGTTTTACACTTTTGTCTAGGCCTTTTTCCTTTCCTCTGTCTCTTTTAGCCTTGTCAGAATCTTTCTTTAATTTATTCATATCAACAGCTTTCTTGTCCTTTCGATCAGTAGCATCTTTTCCTTTCCTGGTTTTCTTTCTTTCTTCTTCATTTTCCTCCTTCTTGGATTCCTGCTTCTCCCTTAATTTCTTGAGTGATTCTTTAATAGCTTCTTTTACTTTTTATTTTTTCATTTAAAAAAGAGGAAACGTTCAATAAGAGAACCATTCTTAGGCCACAAAACATCTTATGAACAACCAAGTAAAAGCTTTGATCAAATTATTATTTAATGTTTGTTAGATATAAACTTGTATAATTAACTTCTAAGCTTTAAGCAATTTAAACAAATTAGTTTTGACTTTTAGCAACATCTCACACCATGCAGCCAGCAAATAACCTTGGCTCATACTGCAGCTGCATCCAAATGAAGCCCTAATCTAGAGAAAACCATGCCTCTATTATCTTACTGCTAACTTCTGCACAATGTTAAAAACCACTTTTGCCTGTGAGCATGAAAATCACAATAAATTTTGAACCTTTGACAACAGCATAACAGTTGTAGAAGTTATAGTTAAAGCATTATAACACAAAGCTATAATAAAATGTTTTACTGATACTACTGCCTCATATTAAGCAAAGACTTAAAAAAGATAATGGAAGTATGTACTGAGAAGTACAAGTGAGAAGAAACAGCAATGTCCCGATGAATTAAATCAAGTCCAAAAAAGTTAACTGGGTTTGACTACACTCAGTGAAATCAAAGCAATAATTGTAAATTGGTTCTTACAACTTTGCTTTTCAGTTATCAGTAACACTTTTTTCTTTGTTTTACTTTTGGAGTTGTGTCTCTTGTGCTTCTTTTCTCTATTTCAATTCATATTTGGCTGTGACAATGTATCCAGATAATATGTCATAAGAACAGTCAGAATAGAATCCTTGAAATTTATGTTCAATACGTTTAATGTTCAATATTTACTTCCATTTTGCCACAGTTTTGGAATATTTGTCAGTACCAGCAGAATTCTCCAGAATAAGGAATTCTTAAGTCAATAAAATTTAAAGGTTTTTCCATTAAATCTGTATGCAATATTAGCATTTAATTTTAAAATTAATACTCCCTCACTATTAAGAATGTGATAATGACTTTTACATATAAACAGCTCTATTTTTATTCAGACTTTTGAGAGAAACTGCAGTCTGTTGAGGCAAAAAAGCAGGTTTGCCTCTAGGTGCTGTGTAACGTTTCTGTGGAGTGAACAATTCAATTACATAGCTCAGTCTAAAAGGAATGACATCACATTTCCTTCCAAATGGCTTTTGATATAAAACATTTGAAATATGACATGCCATTTCTTTATTCTCATATCAAACATGGAAAATAATCCAAAACTCAGGAAAGAATTGCTAAGTGACATTTATTACATTCTCGGAAACACACGGTTTGCAACCAAGTTATACCAAGCACAATGTGGAACAGATCCTAAAAATTTCAACTTGATGCAAGAAAAGTCACATTGAAATGAGCAGAGAGCTTTCCTTAGCAAATACACTTTTTTTCTCATGACGGTTTGTATGGTAAACAGCATGCATTTTTCACATACTGCTGGAAAAAAACCACCTTTAAATCGATGTGTCTTTAATGCAACATAAAGACTTGTAATATACATAGCCCCATGCTGCCTGGAGATAACTGAGCAGGTATAAAAAGCTAAGCACCTGAATAATATCTGGTACTTTGGTGTTTGCTGAGGCTAATTAGCTTTTTTTGTCTTTAACGCACTTAGACCATATGGCCTGTTCATATAGCAATGTAATTATAAATAAATATATGGCATAAATTGGTTGCAAGCTATCCTACGTTAAGCTTTTAGAAAATTTTGCAATCCATCCTGCAAATAATATTAAAGGGGAAGTTATTGAACTTTGCCTTCATTTCTCCTCCCACAAGAAAAAAAAACAGATGAAACTATCAAAGTACAGCCTTAGAAGAATTAAGGCATTTGAGTCCAATCACAATATAGTAATAGTATCATGAATTCATGGAAGACAACTAAAAGAGGATTTCACACAGAGCAAAACCTTACTTAAAAACATGCAGAATATCAAATTATCATAAACTCCTTACAATCCAAACAAGACATCTGTTGTAAAAAAATCCACACAAACTAAATATAATCTCTAGTTAGCAAAGCACTTGCATTGCCACTAAATTACAATCATAATCAAAAAAAAATACCAAAAAATTGCAAGAACAATAGTTTGCTGCACCATTAGACAATATTTAGCCAACATAGCTGGTATTAGTAACCATTATTATAACCCAGACCTGGTATTTGTAATGCGCATGCACATTCATCATTATCTGCATAAAGTTCCGCAATAAAAAGAGCATTAAAAATACCTTTGGGTTTACTTTTTTTCTTGGCTACCCCTCCAGGCTCCTCACCTAATTTGTTGCAAAATTGAAATAGGTTATGAACATATTTGTGATGTTTAACAAACTTGACATGAAATTTCCCAAGCTGCTATGTTATGTAAAAAGTTCACTTTACACAGCACACTACAATGCTATGGAAAAAAACAAAATATTAACTGATTAAGAATAAAGCAAGTTCAGTTGCAGGACCATCACAAGTACTGATATGAAAGACTAACTAATCAAAGAAAAGTACCACATTACCAGATGCATGCTACTTGTGAAGCTTCTTGACTTGGAGATAGCTCAGTTCTCTCCAGACAAGTGCTGCCATGTAATTATGACCAACACCCCTCTGATTTCTCTGCAAAGTACTTGTCAGATCCCTCTCAAACACACTAATTTATGCTTCTATAAAATTTTATAAATATTTTATAAACATATTAACTCAAAAGGTCTTCAAGTGCATAGGTATTGTAGAGTATATAAATTGATTGTTTTCTTACAATAAATTACAACATATATTTCTTTATCCAGTGGAAAATAAATGTTTTGGCAAAGGTATTGCTCAGATCCAAAATGCAGTTGCCATTTCATTTCAGTTAAAATACTTACTGCATTACTTCAGACTACTTAAGACTGTTAAGATTTTTATTTTAAAAAATAAACCTGATTCTCCAAAATCAGGTGCTGTCTTCTTTTCCCATTGTAGCTAACAAACTGAGGGCATTCAGCATCTTGATTGTGCTTTATACCTAGTACCACAAGAGGCATAAGGCAAAAGCCTTTCCAAAAATATAAATAACAATTAGCTTCATCTTTTTTAAACCATTAAAAGAGACTGGATTATCGCTATCATGATGCTGTGGATTAAGACTTAAACCCCACAAACACAGCAATTTTAACCATAAAAATCATGTAGGTTGCTACCTAAAAGCCAACTAGAAAGTAAAGAAAAGCTGAAAAAATACAGTAACTATTTATTTTTAAACTCATACATAATCTTATTAAATGAGAAGAGATATTCCCACATCTCAACATTAGGCTTCTCATTCAGACATACAAAACACCTACACTGAACATCTGCACCTTGAGTTTAGGTTTCCAGAAAACAGTATCTACCTAAATTGTGTCATTATATATCAACACTTATTCTGAAAAACAAACAGTATTCCAATAGCCTATACTAAATAAATAAAATCATAAATTTAAAGAATGTAGTCATTGTAGTCACTTTGCATCTAACTTCTATACCACACATTTTCAAAATATCAAGCATTGACATTATGGCCAAAATTGTTTTAAAAAGGGTCAGTCAAGTAAAAATATAATTTATAAATTAATTTCCTTACAAACTCATACCTGGGATATGAGTTTTTTCAAGCTCTTCCCTCATAGATTTACCACCATTGCTGAAGTCCAGCGCTCTAACTTGACTAAAATCATTATTCAGTCTTACTATTTCTAAGCAGAGCGTGGAAGAATAAGTTAACAATTTTTTCATATAAAAGGAAAAATAGACTCTCACTTCCTTTTATTACAACATCAATGAAAATATAAACAATAAAAGATACTCAGCAAAGTTGCAAAGCCGTATGTAAATTTCCAGCTCCTCCCCTCTTTTCATATTAAAATTAAACATTACTGGATATTTTAAGACACTCTTAAAAGCATGTGTTGACAAGGAAAACTGCAAAATTTTACAAGGATCAGTATACACAAAAACTATCATACAAATATTTCAAATTATTTTTAAATAACCACATATGCACTATGTTGAAAGATTACAAAATACCTTGTTCACTGATTACTGTTATTTCATTTGTTAAATATTCAGACAACCAGTACTTTTGTTTCAATCTGCTTTTATGCAATGAATAGCACTAAGGTTCTCAGCAAATTACCAATTAATGACATAATTACATAAATCATGTAAATTCTAACATATTCTTAATAGACCTGTTTACAAGGAAAGTATGTAAAATAATATATTGTAAAATGTTAGTATTATGCAATAATCTCAAGACAGAAATCCTGCTGCGTCTTGATTTCCACCTGGTCATGATCCCTACAAGGGGAAATCCCTACAGAGGAAAATCTCATTTGTCAGCCCCAATTAGCCTGAAGCAAGATGGGTGCAAAACACCTGATTTTCCAATACAGCAATGCCCAGAGCATGTGACAAAATCTGGCACCTAAGGGAATTCATGGCAAAGATTTAGGCTCTTACAGCTTGGGAGCACACAAACCAGTGTCCAGAATTTTATAAATCATGTAGTTGAACTTGTAGATTCTTGTTCTAAGGTCCAATTCAAGTGGCTTCACACTTGTTTTGAGCTAGTTTTAAAATTCCTTCTTTTTTCCACTCAATCCCACATTACAAATGTCCAATGCTGGCAATACAAGAAGAAAATATACAATTTATAACATCAAATGTGGGTGTAATGAAATGTCAGAAATGGCTACTATTGGAGTCAGTTAATTAAAAAGTTGAGTTCAAAATTAGCATAGGTGGATAGGTTTACAATATTTTCTAAATAACTGCTTTAAACGGTCATTCTAAAAATTAAATACTGTCAAAGTGGTTATTTTCACATAATGCTTAAAGGTGGTCAACTTGCTATCTTAACTGGTTCTTTGAAGCTTAGGAGTATTACAAACCATTCTTATTCTGCAACAAAGTCCAGTCATTTCCTCTATTTTTCCCCATAAAAACCTTCAAGAGCATTCTCCACAAACAACCCTCAAGAGAGAGCACAGATTTAGAACTTAAGCATCAAAGAAAAATATATAAATACTATTTTTATTCAGAAATATAAGCATTGCAAAACAAAAATAGGTAAAAAGCACTGGTTTTGAGCAGTTTCCTAGATGTTGACAGGTAATATTCTCATATTTAACAATATACTGAGCAACCTGATACGCAAATACTATTTTATTCACTTAATAATCCTGACAACTTTAACAGCCTTGCTAGACAAAAGGCTTTGCCATGTGAAAAAATTCCTGTAAGTCAATTTCTCCACTGCATCTACCTGCATAAACACTTCCAACCTGCAGCACCATGAAACAAATGTAAGCTAATTAAGGTGGCTTATCCACTTGGATGTGAAAAAGGGAGAGGATACTTTGCATTTACCATACAAAGCACATGGGCCAGGTTAGCACTAAACAGCCAACAGGCAGCACTTGCTACCCTTCTGCACATTGTTCAAAGCCTGGATAACAGAATATTTATTTAGTGTCAAGTTTTAAACACTAGGGCTTTGTGTTCTTTCCTCAATTTACGATGTTCCATCCTTAACTACACAGAAAATTAGCAAATGATGTTAAAAATGCAATACTGAAAAAGGAAACACAAATCTGTAAGCCAAAATCATTATTAACATTTTTTCTTTCCTTTTTATTTCCCTTCTCCAGAAGAACTGCAAGTCAGAAAAATTTATGATTGTTTGCATAGCCTCCCACACATAATTATTACTATGATTGTGCATTTATAATACGTTATAGTAGATATACAAGGTCATCTGCTAAACAAAATTAGTTTACTGATAGAAAGCCAGCACCCACTTACCTTAAACTGAGCTCAGCACTTGTGTTACCACAGCCTGTAACTCTCCCAAGAGCAAGAGTTTTAATTCATACAACTAGCATAAAAAACTCCCAAACAACAAAACACCAAGCTTCAGTACATTCTCCATACATTGCTGTAGTATCTCTTGCTTATTTAACTGCCTAATGTCAGAAGAAAAATCCAGATCGGATACACATGGTAGAAAGCATTTGTGTTTCCTGAAGTCACAGATGCTTATGCTGCATTCTATACAAGCAGATACAAGAAACCAACAAGGAAATCTTGCCTTTATTAGCCTCATCTTGAGACATACATCCTAACTGACCACGAGAAAGACAGTATTTAATGTATTTCATGCTGCTGTGACATCTTTATGATACCTGCTTATCTGATGGTAACCGAACAGGGAATACAGTAACACATCTGCCCAAAATGACTGATCTGTACACAACAGCTTTCCCCAGCTCTCAAATTACACTGCAATACAGGTGGGTTTTACCTCTCCCATCTGACCATTAAATGAAATTTAAATCTTTCTAATGCTTCAATACGTTCTTCTTCTATACTGCCATCTAAATGCAACCTATACCAGTAACTGTTAGGAAAATTTGATTTCTTCTATAGCCAATCAATTGAGACTAACTAATAATGAATTTTTTTTAAAAGGGGCAGGGGTGAAATACTGGCAAGAAAACTTTTTGCAATAAGAATTTCAACAGGTATGCAAGCAATGTACTCTTTATTCTCTTCAATTCAAAGTTATTCTATACATTATGAGCATTGTGATTTCTCTTTGCCATATAAAACACTCTCCTACTTTCAAATTAAATACTGCTGAAGGTGGTCACAGAAATCTGGGGTTCAAAGCTTCCAAAAGTTTTCAGCCATTTCAGATTTATGGGTATTAAGGGTTTTTTCCCCTATAAATATATTTTCATTAGTATCACAAGAAAGCAAGCAAAAGCTTTGCTACAAAGGTCAATGCAGTATTTTGTTTGAAGATTGGCAATTAAAATATCAGACATTTACCAACAAACGACAAAGTAAAACATCCCACATATTTCTAAAAATGCTGGACAAACTGGAAGACTACAATTTTAGTCACAGACATTTATTTCTGCAGGTCTGTAAAATTTAATATAAATTAACTGTAAGGAATATGAAGGTATCTAATGAAAACTGCACGTCCAATTTAATATAAAATCAGTAAATATTTTCCATATAAAAAACATTGATTGCTACTAATTTTCTCCTATTTTAAATTCTCACACCAGAAACTGCATGGGAAAGCAGCAACCTTGCCTTCTAAAATAATTATTCTAAAATAATAGAAGTCAAAGCTCCTGTGGCTTTCAACCCATATTTTTAAAATACTTTAAAAACAATATACTGACTGTATTTGTATAGTCACAAACAAGCAAACTAAAAATTTAGTTTTCAGGTTCCTGAACTAATTTCAAACTATTTGTGTGGACTCACAAGCAAATTGGGATACTGTTCAGTTTTCTTTGCTTATTTACACGTCATACTCAGCTTAATGTGTTTTGCTGTTAAATGCTTTTTTTTAGAACAGATGAACAAACAAACAAACCAACCTGCCATGCTGATATAACTGAAGGTTCAACTAAATCTTATTACCACCCATACTAGCCAAGTTCTGCTTGCAATCACAACCATTAATAGAACACATGAAAACCAAACTCCTCTAACCCAAACTTTCGGAGAGTTTTGAGAGCTCCACTCACCACTGGTGAGGGTTTAATTGTTAACAGGAACAACCCCAGGCAAGAGTGAGCACTTCCAAAAACAAGACTATATTCCAGAAACAAGGTACCCTAACGCAAAGTTATTTACTTACCCTAGGTCTTTGCACCCACCCCTAACCCCTTCTTCTCTTCTGACAAATTCTTCATTCCCACTCGAATTGTTTTCGAGCAGATGTCTACACACAATAAAACCAACAAGGAAGTTGCATGATATCAAATTAGAACTCTGTTGGCTGGAATTTCATCTCTGTAGCCCACATTAAACTAATTCACTGTTTATTGATCTATCTCAGTGCCTGTAGCTTTCTTGTGATTCAAGCAATCCACCTCCATTTCCCTTGAAAATTTTCCAGTTTATCAATTCATATTTTAACTACTTTGTATAAACTTCATTATATAGAATTCCTATAGCAGATGTTTCCCTTCTCTTTTTGGCTATCTAGCTCCATTACTGAAGCATCTACAATAGAATTCAATGTTCCATAACAATTTTTTAATTCACACTGAGACGTGCTATTATCCAAAAACAGTGATGAAACTCTTATTTCTAATTCAAATCTGTTTCTAAAATTAAGATCAAAAACTTCCCAAACAAAATAAAACAACCCAAGCTTGCTTATTTCCTACATCTCAGACATTGCAAGTTTTTTGCACTTGCTAACAAACTGCTCAGTAACATGCCAGATATCTGCTAGCATTTATTTTTATAATGTTTGGGCATTTATTTATTTTCTTTGCCTTACACTTTATATATCTTTTTTTTAATAACCATTACATTTATATGTGGTTAACTTTCTTATATCTTAATCCCCAAATATTTGGAAGAAAAGGTGACCAATGCTCTCATCATAAACCCTGAGCAGCGGTATTAGCCCATCACAACATTTCACTTACTTAACACTAACACATTTTTATTACTTTTAAAAGATTATACAGTAACCTGAACTGGATGATGTAGAGGAAGTTTTTTTGAAACAGGCATGTCAAATTGTTTAAAATTGTCATGCCAAAGTAAGTGAAAATTTATTTATTTTTAAAAGAAGTTAAAATTTCAGCCTGCAACTACTAGTGTTAAAACTTGAGTATCAACTTCATATAGGAAACCAATACAAACTTAAGCAAAGCAGGCATTACAAAAAACAACTTGATATAATTTTAATAGTGATTTGTTTGAGTACATTATTCATGTTTTAAAAGGACAGCTCAATTTCAACTTGATACCTGAAAAAAACTGCAGGACACAATTATGAACTGCCTTTTCTATACCAGTAACTTCATGATAGCAGACAGAATTCACATACATGGAAAGTATTTTTGGAACAACTGTCATAAAACAGTGTCACAAGAAAACAATTTGAATTTGCAAAACTATATTAAATATTTCAATTTCTCAAGAAATAGAAGACATTAAATTCTAATTTCCAATTAGTCTTTAATATATTCAGTATTACATTAGAAATACATAATCACAGCTTCCCACTTCCATAGAAGGCCCACCTTAAAAACTAAAAAAATTTAGAACAGCCCTTGTGATATGATTGTCATAATAAAGAAATGACTGAAGACTTAGTTTGAAAACAGACAAATCAGTGGGAATAAACCATACGACAGTAGCTTCTGAATACAACAGATGTTAGCTAACTTAAAAATAAATGTTTCTGTAGAATTTTTAAGCACTTATAAATTAAGTGCTTTTCTTTGAACAAGTAAAAAGAATCTATCTGAGAAATCAGTGAATCACAAAATAAGTTATTTATTAAAATTATATTTCACAAGAGAATTATCATTGTCATGTCTATATTAATGATTAACATATAAATATGTATTTACAAAATGCAGTCATGCTAGAACACTTTATAATCAAGGCTGTTACAAAATGCTTCAGTTAATGTTTGCTAGAAAGACAAATGTTATACTGTTAACAGTAGAGATTATTACACTTAAGCTTTGTAAGTTTTGTGCATAAAATGCACAAATTGAAGCACATACAGAAACCAACTACACAACCACAGATACATGTTTTATTCTACATATTTACACACCTGCAAAATACTTGCCATCCTGTCACAAAAATGGAAAAATTATTGAATGGCTTTCAACTACTGAAACAGCATTGCATGCCTAACTCTAGTTCAATCTTTATAGTGTCCATTTGGGAAGTTTCCCTCAATGCCATAAATTCTTGTTATATTAATACTGATGATTTTCATGGACATTTTCGAAAGCCAATCAGATTAGTCTCTCAGTCACTGGTTCTGTAAATCCAAAATAACACAAGTCTTTTTTCCCTGAACCCCTTCATTCTGTGACGTGCCATCAACATCATCTGCAGATTCGCTCTCTTCTTCTTCTAGTATTTCAAAAGGAGTCAATACATCATAGAGAAATGAGAGAAAGCCATAAAACCAATCAGAGCTTTCCTCTGCTAAAATATTAAGGACTTCCTCAAGGGAATCAATATTTTCATTACTGCCATCTTTGGTCAGGCCTATACAAGAATAGAGGAAAGAGAGAGAGAGAGGGAAGGGGAAAAAAGAGACAGCAGTTAGGTGGAAAGAGGAAACTGTAAAAGGAGGATCTGTGAAAGACATCTCTTGTCACAGACAGAAGTCTTTACAGGAATGCTAACTAGGAAATAGAAGGATGTTAAGAAAGTTGAATCTTTCCAATACAGACTATAATTTGGGCAATAAACATGCAAAACATTAGGCCACAATCTTACTTAAAAAAAAAAAAAAAAAAAAAAGGCAGTAGCTTTGCTTTCCTTTGTTCCTAGTCCTAAGACTAAACCACTTATATTCAGGTTTTTTACCACATCATTCACCTTTAGACAACTTTTTATCAGTAATCTTCTACTACTTTAAAATCACTCAATTTGCCTTTTTTATTTTTTTAAACCATCATGTTCAAATTTGAGAGCTTGCAACTGATGGCCGAGAATAACATTTAAAAGCAAAGAGTATATAAAAAAACCTGTCACAGACACACTGTTAAGGATAACATTCTATCATGCAGAATTTTGAATTTTGCTTAGAAGTGAGGATTCTAATTGCTGGGGAGAGGGTGTAATTTTGCAGTTTGTTTGCTTGTTTGGGTTTTTTAACAAGTTTCTCAATCATTTTTTTCTATGATAGATATTCTACACAATATACTTGATCCTCGGGAATTATTTCCACACCTGAGGATATACAGAACACTAGATAAAAATGAATAGGTAGCCAATACAGGGTATAAGTTTTGTTATATTGAAAATCTAAAGCAGGGTAAAGAGCTAAAGTAGAGATGGCTGGAACAGGAAAGAGTTCATCACTGCTAAACTCCCTAATATTAAAAGTTACTACTTTATGTTACAAGACCCACTAATCTAACTGGCATTTGTAAAGTACAAATAATCCATGGCTAATGCTTTTTTCCCTCCTGTTTTTTGGGGAGATCTTGCTCGGGTTGTTTTTTTTTAATTAAAATCACTGTTTTACAGTTGTTACTACATAACTTTTCAAATTTTCCATTCTAGGAAAAGCACAACAGAATGACCCGGTAACAATAAACAATTACTGGTATGCTTTAAAGCTGCAGAGGGAGGAATTTCCCCCACTTCTAACCAGAACAAACCTCCATTTGTGTTGAAAGGACAAGCAGAAAAGTGAGCTAAAGGTGAAGACAGATTGTTGAAACATGAAATTAAGTGAACACATTGCACATGCAGATTACAAAGCAATATTAGATGCAGGTTAATGAAACATTCAAGATAGAGAAGTTCATGGCAGAGACATTTAACACATTTCAACATGTTTTTCTTACAGCACATAGTGAAAGTATCAATGATAATTCTGAGGAAACTTCCAAGTCCATGATATTCCACATCCTTGTACCTGGATGTCCAGAACCTCTACTTGAGTGACCAGCCATTCTCTTTAATTTTTCACTGGATAGCCCAAAGGTTTAAAAATGACAGATTGAATCCAGGAGGCAATCAAGGTATTATAAATATCCCTCTCCAACTTCTTCCATGGCTTAGTTCTATAAAAATTAAATTTTATAAACAACTTTATGCACAGTAGTCAGTCATTCTAATTTGTTTTCAAAATTTGGATCAAGCAAGATGCAAAGGCATACTAAAGTAAGGGTATTTACTGAAGAACAAAATCTCAATTTAAGAATGGACACTTGAATCCAAAAATCCTTAAAGTACAATCTAAGTTATAAATACAGAATTAATAATACTTGTGTCATTCTAGTCTGTCAGAATCTCATATTAAAAAAAAAAAACCCAAACCCAAAACAAAACAACCCAACCAAAAAAACCAACAAAACCCCCCCTCAAAACAACACACTACTCCCAAATGACCTCAGGCTTTAGAAGTTATTTCTGTTCACGTGCATAATCATATAGATACCCCTGTTCTTGCACTAAGTCAAGAATAAGACCTTTGGGCAATTACCTTTATAAAATAGAGTACAGTAGCATATTTTCTTTGAAAATACTAGGACACCAAAGGGAACCACAGGAACTGGAAGCATGTGTCTTCACCAAAAAAACACAGCAGACAAAAAAACCTAAACCCTTTCTTTACAATTCTTTGCAAAAATTATACAAGATTAAGATAATGGCCTTTGAATTGAACAAAAAAACCCAAGAACAAAACCAAAAAAACCCTCAGACAACACTTCAGCCTGAGTTAAAGAAAAAAACACAGTATTTCATATGTTTTATCTTTTTTTCTAAGAAAGAGTACAAAAAACCCCCAACTAATTAATACTCTACTTTTCATCCTCATTCACCCCCATAAGCAAGAAGAATTGCTTTTCAAAGTAAAAACTGATAAGCTCACAAAAGCATCGTAACAAGTGTCTGAAAACAGTGACAAAACCAGAGCTGCCCAAGCAGGCAGCCATACCCTACTAAAGCAGGGACTCACAGGATATAGCTATTTGATTTCAAGAGAAGTCTTAACATGACAATTTAAATCCAAATGAACAAAGGAGTCAAAATATTTATCTGTTCAAAAGTTAACGCAAGTACTACGGCACAGGACTTCCCTACATGCATTTAACAAGACAAAGCCTTTCTTCCCCTGTAAACACCTCTTTTTATGAGAATGAGCACAAGCCAACCATCAATACTTGAAAGTGCTACAGTAGAACATGAGAAAAATAGGGATGAGCATGAAACTTATCCTAAACAGCTGAACTGTGCAAAACCATTCTTTTAACACCTATTATGTCACTACAGATTTTTTGAATGCGCAATCTCAGCGTGACTGCCTGCAAACATATTTTTCTACTGTAGGTGAACCAGTGGAAAAGAATATTTTTTACTTGGATTCTACTGCTTATAACCCTTTGACTGCTGATAAACTAGGATGGGGTTTTTCCATTTTCTGCATAGCTGGATCACACTGAACTAAAAGCACAAGTACAATAAAGGGATTGTTTTCTGTAGCTGCACTTCTGTAACTATACTAACTACTGCAACCGTTTAAGCAGAATTTCTCAGGATATTGCTGCTTGTTAAAAGGGACTGAAGCACAAAAGAAACAGCTTGGCTCCAAAGTCTCTATGACAACAGACATTGCTACTCCTATACACGCCATGTTTTGGTAATACCACTAAAGCCACTGCTTCCCTGTACTGATCTAAAGCAAGGTCAGAGGTATAGCACTCCCCCTAAGAATAACACCCTTCAGAGGACAATCAAGAGTGAAGTGGACAAAAACTGGGAAGCAAAGTACTGCAAACAGCAGCCCCCAAAAGAGCAGAGTACAAAGCCTCTCCTCCCATTACCAGAAGGAATTCTGTAAACAGAACCTAACAAATATCTATGGAAAAGACAAAATCTGCAAGATAATGGCAGGCTAGCTTCAACAAGTTTGCATTCCCACTACAGATAATTTGTTAATAAATGCTACAATACTCCATAAGTACTTGGGGTTAGTTGACTGGAGGGGGTGCAGTTGGCTTGGGTTTTATGGGTTTTTTACTTCTCTTACATGGGGAGTGGGGGAAGAGGGGAAGAACAAACTTCTCGCACACCCTTTTTAAAATTATACAAATCCCTCAAGAGAACTTACTCATGAAACCTCCTTTGATTCCAACAAATAAAAAGAACAGATCCTATCATATCACCTACAAACAAGAAATAAAATAATAAATTCTAATTCTTTTATTTAGGTATGGCCAAGTAGTACAGAAAATTATTAAATTACCAACTACTAAACCATTATTTGAAATACAAAATAAACTCGTGCCAGTAGAAGCATTTCTCAAAATATTAATTAAGTTAATTTAAACTTCCAAGATATTTACCATTAATATGAAATTCAATCTTGAAATTTGTAGTGAAAACTAAAGGTTACGGTAGTGGACAACATTAAACCACTGTGCATGTCAAAACTTCAATATACAATACTAGTGCTGTAATAGCTAAAGAACAGAAGAGAAAAAAGCATATGAATTCCCATCATTAGACATCAAAGTACAGTAACGCCTTTTGTATTGCAGAAACCACTTGCTGTTATGGCACTCTGACCCAGAGAAAAATCCCAGAGAGTAATAAGCCTTCAAATACAGCATATGTACTAACAAAATCCTCACAAATAAAAGGAGCTTTGCATTCAATATTCAGAAAGTTACCCTAATGCAGTTGAACATAGGCTTACTATACAGTTTCTGTTACTACAAAGACTTAATTCTGGAAGACAAATTCCTCAAGAAGGAATCCAATCTTCTAGTTTCTGCATCAACGAAATAATCTCAGTCTGCATTGTAGTGCTCATTTTTTATTTCATATTAAATTTTAACTGCAAACAAGCACAGTAACTTACAGGGAAATTCAGTTAATAATATAACATGCTAGTTATTAGAAAAAATGTATTTTCTATATTAATAATTTTCTCAGTGTCACAAAACTTAGAATTTATCATTTCTGTCATGCTGCAAAAATTATTCTCAAATTTAAATGAGATTAAATCCTATTTCTAAGCAACTTTTCAAAAATAATAAAAATAAATTTTGATCTGTGACCTTTTAATGTCACATTTGAAGTATAAGGTTTAAATGTATGATAAGACAAGCTTATAATAGAAACACTTTCATGTACTGGCAGAACTCCCGGCTATATCAGGCTGCATAAAACAGAGACGTAACAAAGCAGCAGAATGTTTCTGGCTGTATATGACCATCAAGGAAGGGATATCCAGTTTCTGTACACTACAGAATAGACAGAGAAAGATCAGGATTATAACTATACCAAGTATTATCTTAGTCACCAATTATAATTAACACCCAATCTGTAGCTCTGAAGCCATTCAGAATGCTGGAGATTCTTTGGAGTGACTCTCACTCTGCAAACTGATTCAGCTGATTACATGGGTTTTCTATAAACTGTGAAGGGATTAAACAAATGAACACATATCCTCCCAAACTCTTGCTTATATCTCCAGATAAAAGTAGGAAAAAAAATTACGATAAGCTGATTTTTATGCAGTATGAATTTGAAATAGCAAACCATAACATCCTAATGTACTGCTGATAACTGAGCAGTTTGATACATTCCATTTTGTCCACTGCTCAAGCTATTAGTTACTATGCTGGGGGTTTTGTTGTTTTGTTCATTTTTTAATTTGAATTGTTTGTGTGCTCAGCATAGGTTCAAATTTGAGCAAACCAACTAAAGAAAAATAAACTTAAGTAAAATTTCTACCATCAGGTATGCAAGAAGTATCTATCCAATGCTTGACTGTGAAGCTGGAGAAGGCAGTGCTTTAAAAGATGTAAGTAAAGAACAGTATCATAAAGCATGTCTAGTGATTGACATTTCCCTTTGAAGATACACAGTGAGCAGAAAGACATTCTCACAAATTACAAGGAAGAGAAACCTCAACCAAATGTTTCAATGTCAGAGAAGAAAAATTCATGTCATGTACTGTTTCTGAAGGGCAAAGAAAATGAACAGACTTGTGGAGAATTCAGAATAGAGGAAAGACAGTACAAAAATACACTACACAACTAGTCATCTAAGAAGTACAAAGGCACATTTAAAGTGGACCTGGCTTAACATGTTAACAAAAACAGTGTTTTCACTCTTGAAGCACCCTAGGTCCTGCATCTGAGAAATTCGCTGATAATCACAACCATCTTTCAACATTCAATACAGCAGCATCAACCACCTAATTTCAAAATCATCCTGTAAGTAATTAAATGCTTTCCACTAACATTGCTATATTAGAAGAAAAAGAACAAAAAATGCTATGAGGTACACACCCAATCCTACAACTTGCATTAAGAAAAAAAACCCATCACAATGAAATCAATTTAAGTTTTCAAACTAGGAAAAATAAACAAACAAACAAACCAGAAATATTGTTTTGACTTAAAAAAAAAAAAAAAGCCAAACATGAACATGCCAACTAAATTATATAGATTGTTCCACCTGTATTTGTACTTGCCTAGCAATACTTTAGCATCTTCCACATCAAAATCTCCATCTCCATCAGCATCATATATCCCAAGCTTGCCTAGAAGTGCAAAGAGAGGAAGACAAGACAATTAGGGATCTGGCCATTTGTTTCCAGGACAGTTTTCAATGTGCAATGGTTGACCGCCAATGCTAGGTTGCTACCATATGTTTTTTAACAATTTAGCTGTAATCTTCTTAACCACGTTTTAAATTTCCTGGGAAATACTAGAAATATTTCAAGTTTCTTTCTGTATTTCCTGGACCTGAGACCAAATACAAGTTTGTCTTTTTCCTGCACATTTATTTTGCAGCCGGCAGATTTAAAACATGTCTGTAATTATGGACCTTACATGGACATGCTTTGCTCAGAATAAAATTTAAGTTCACAAGAAACATTCAACATGTTTAAGAAAAAACAGTAAAACAAAAATTCATAAAAGAATCACCATTTGTTTTCTGATTACATTCTTCCTGCAATTCTAAATTCTTGGAGAAGAATTAGAATTAGAAGGTACATAGGTATATAATGTTTAGTGCCAAGTCAGTAGAAAGTAAACAGCCTACTTCCCAGACGAAGGAAAACCATTCATAAATTTTACCAACAATTGTATAACCTTCAATGCAGACAAAAAAAGTTGTCCATCCTTTCATATATTACTAATAAATCAGTTTTCTCACTTTTTGTTCTTGAAACTGCAGCTCTATCAGCCCTAGGTATATGCAAAAGGAGAGCTCCTAAAATATTAAAAAGTTTCTATTAAAAGGGAATTTTCAGCATAGAATTGTGGTATCCAGGATTTGAAGTGTCCTGGGACCACCAAACAAGTAGAGAGTTATCTAATTATAGGCTTGATAAAATTCAGACACAACTTGCAACAGGATCAAACCCTGCAGAGCTTGCAGAACTCTGTGTCCTTATAGTCTGACAGTTTACTACACTTGTCATTCTCTACATGGAGATAGAACTTTCTTGCTATCAAAATAAATGAAACATAGTTCTTAATATGGCACTTAGAAAATTAGAAAACAGTTTTGTGGAAGAAAACATTCAGACTTGGGTCTGGAATAGACACAAATATGTCCATCACCATTGTATGGAAGCAACCCATTAGAAAGGAGCCGTATCTGTTCAGGGATAAACACAGCAGACTGGTGTAAAAATTTAACTCTCTAGAAATAAGAATTATATTATCTTCAAAATCATGAAGAATGAGACATGAGACATGACTGAGCTTCATGTCATTGCAGAAGAAGAGTAATTCTTAAAAAAAAATTAAAACCATAATAAAGTAAACCAACACTTTCAGCCAAGAGACTGTAAAAAGCAAGTGTATTTCTCTAATATCCTACCTTGTAGGACCTCTGACAAGTTATAACGGAAATCCTTTGCTTTGGCTGCATGCATGGTAAAAATACAAAAAACATTATTTGCATCACTAGACCCAATTAAGTTTCAAACCAGAAGCTTCTCTTAAAAAAATCAGTCCGGATCAAAAAAAAGCATGTACTAACAAATTTGTAAATTTTGTAAAGCCACCAGGTGCAAAAGTGCATGTTGAATCCTACAACATCAGGGACATCAGCTGTACCTATGGACATACATCTAGAAATTTGAGATATTAATTTGTTAAACCTTAAATATTATATTAACAGTACTGTCTTCAAATTGTCATATTGAGAGACAGTTATCACCGCTATAAGGTCAAAACTGAGGACAATTGAGGTCATTCAGCATCTCACTCGTGAGAGGATGACTGATCAGTTGTCCTGACCCTACATGCACCACAGTCCATCAGAAGAGAGCTAACATTAGCTGTCAGCTTTCAATCACTGCTGAGAATTTCTGAGAGCTTTAATTCAAACTGCATATTTAGCTGACCTCTCCAATGAACTACAGTATACCCCAGCCAGGGTCAACCCGCTACAACCTGTTACAAAGACATCCTACAGGATATTAATACCCTTTTTGAGAACCCCATTTTAACATCATAGTAGTGTTCAGCATTAAAACATACATTTTGAACTACACTGCCTGTTCTTATCATGTAGGTCATTTGCAAATGCTGCAGTAGACAAATCAAAAATATAAAGTGACGTTCATTTAATGCATATCATAATATTACTAGAAAAATCTTAAGATTTAAAATTCTTACCTAGAACTTCTTCATAATCTACAAGTTCAAACCAGACAACTGCTACTGATGTCCAAACTCCCAGCAAAGCAATTACCATAAACCAGGTGAAAAATGAGCTTCCAGAGAGGCCTTCCTTCTTTCCATTCTTGCTTCCTCCATGCTTAGTCTCTGTTAAAAAAAGACAGGAAAGAAAATGTATGTAAGAGTTAGAAAACTATTATTGAGGATACAATTATAAAACTTGTTGCTTATGACTACACAGAATACAAGACATTTGAGCAACAATTTTTTGGTGGGTTTTGTTGCTGTCGTGGAGTTTTTTGGTTGTTCTTTTTTTTAAATTTCACCACCTTCACTTGGTTTCCATTTCACTGTGAATTACCATGAGAAGCTTGATGATTATCCAAGCAAAAGCCTCATAACCAACCAAACACCAAAAGCCCCCATCTGATTTGTCTTACAACTTAGCTGGAAATTCTGCCTTGCTCTCCCCTTTGATGTGTATTTACACAGAGCTTCACATTTTTGAGATGCTTTGCATTTGTTCCCTGCGGTTCCCAGACTGCCACCAGAGGACACTGTGGCCAGCAGAAAAGTTTTGCAAGAGAAGCATTTCTCCTTAATCGAGTTTCAAAACCAGTCGAAATAGCTCACAGAACCAACATGAAAATTCAAATAGCCTAAGAAAACCCTAAAACCTGAACTATTTTAAGGGTAAGACTTCAAATTCAGATACTTAACCAACTAAAATCATCTTCCCTGATGCTTAGAATTAAGCAGAGATTCACTCCATGCTAAATAACTCCAGAATTTCAGTCCTACGGAACATACCAGTAAAAGGATGACACAGAGACATAACACAAATCACGGTTTCACTTATAACTGCACATACAGAAAGTAAATATATATAAAAAATTACACGTAGTTGTAAACAAATGACTGCGAAAGACAGGCCTTGACGTAGCATATGTGTGGCAAGTTTCAAATGGGCAACCTCACTAGAGAAGGCATGAATTGCTTGGTCTGTTGTTTTAGGACTGTTTTAGTGAAAGAGGGAGATATATATGTATATATATATATATATATATGAGTAAATAAATATGTACTGAAAAAGATGCCTGCCTGTGGCCTTCCTCCAAAGCTCAAGGTCTGCTCTTCTGTCCCCTGACATTACTGCTGCAAGGGTGGCACTTGGCTGCAGTTTCATGACCATTAACCTATTCCACTTCATTCCATTGTAAGAAGCAACTTTTGCTTGTTCAGCGACATGCAGGCCCAGTTATTCAAGCAAAATTATTTTTTACATGATTTAAAGACTGTTTCAAGAAACTTCGTCATGAATGTTGTGATAATATAAGGAGTTATCCTTATTATACTAATTGCAAGTAGTTTTTGATGTATTTATCACACTGATCATAGAAGACCAAAAAAATACTCTCAAGCTAAATGTCAACACAATTGTTTTTTAGAATAAAATAGGGTAGCTCTGAACGATAAGTAATGAGAGATGGGCGACTGACTTATTTTTGTAACAGGAACTATATATAAGTACTTACTTACCCTGCTTGCCATCAGGTTTACAGCCATAATAAAATACTCTTTTATTACATTAATTGTGCTATATACTGAGTTCAGACCAATAAAGAAACCACTGACCCACATCAACTCTTACTCAGCTCAGCATTTTATTGAAGAAAAGAATTCTTTTATTAAGACTACTCCCTTCAAAGATCAAACACTAACTATTTAAGTTTCTTTTCTACATTAAACACAAATGCCCAATAATATTCAGGGGGAAACTGAGGCAACTCAGCCTCACATCAGGCACATATCATTTGCTACTGCACAGTCCTCTAACTACATATGTGCAGGGTCCATATACACAGCTCATTGTAATATCTCTCTTGTGAGAAATGTATGGGTAGCCTGAAAATTGAGCGACAGACAAGCAGCGTCTGCATTCAGACATATGCCCAACCATATGAAAATTATTTACAGTACTATTGAGCTGGTAATGTTAATATTGAGAAATAAACAATTACAGTATGTAATATCAGGGCTTCACTACACCTGTGTACCAAGGCAGTTAATGAAAGCTTTGTATATATTTAAATGAAAGCCTTAGGTTAAAAACAATTTAAATTATTCCAGATTGCAACTTGGTTCTAGAGCAAACAGGAAAGAGGATCTTATTGCATTTCACACTCATTTGCCTGTTTTCTACCGTTTACTGCTAGTTGCCTCTGAGGAAAGAAGCTTTACTTATCAGAAGAACAGGAAAATGAAGGAAAAGACAACTTACTTAAGTAATCAAGGAGCACTATTCATATTTTTTTCAAGTATCAAAGACTGTTTCATGTACATTCCTCAAAAATAGATTCTGCTATAAGAATGTAGTTCATAAAAATATATTTTTATGCTGTGGTTTTCTACCTTATAGCAAAATTATTTACAAAACTCTTGAACAACAACTCAACCACGGCAGCTTGATCACGCAACACTTTTATATAAATGGAGGTTATGTAACAAAAAATTTACCTATGATCTGCACAAATAATGCTACATGCAGGGTTAGAACAAAACACTGCGAGGACTGAAGCTGGCTCAGAGCTCATTCCAAACAGTTAATTCTCAACTCAAGCCCTTTCCCTGCACATGCTGCCAGCCATGTCAGAAGTAGGTCACTTGCCATATCTGGTAAGCCTGTGCTTACACCACCAGATGTCTTTATGCAGACATCAGAAAGTCTTAAAGCACGGTCTATTGCTCAACAGCAAATCTATAAAATCCTATACCTCACCCACCCCCCATTAAGTCACATCTAGCTAAAAATGTAGGAAAACCTTTTTAGTTTAGCCTACCTTCAAGACATCTAGCAGTTTTACATACTCTAAAAATAACTTTGAAGACAGATATTTGAAGACAAAACAATGTCTCTTATGTTAATAAGATACTCTATTAGGCAAAAAATTATTTACGATCAACCACCTGCCATAAACTCATGGAACACCCCTAGTCCAGAGAACATGCAATCAAAGTGAACAGAAGCAGCCTGTAACATTCTAGAACAGCAAACTGGCAAGAAAACAAACAGACAACAGTAAGCCAGTCGTTTTGCCAATTATAAAATCAGACATAACCAGTATTTGCAAGTACACATTTTCCATCTGCTCACAAAAAAAGGTTAGGATTATACCTGTGTCGTCAGCCATAACATTAGTGCTTGATTTCCACCAACAGAGCGAGTGTGTCAGTATTTCCAAAAATTAATGCTGAAGGCAGAATAAGAAATACCCTCACTGTAGTCTTGCAACAGGAGCAAACAAGTTTCCTAAAGCCAGCTCAGCTGGAACCCGAAACGGGACCCAAGAGAAACCTCTCCTCCAGTACTATTTTTAGAGCAGTTATCCTCAAGAGCCAAACGCTTTTCAGAACTCATATGGCAATCTGGTTCTGACGACAATGAAATTCACTTACTCCTCCACACAGAGCATCCTGGGTAGTTGATCCTTTCCCCTCCCCTTAATCCTCCAACATCAAAAACAACAGCAAATGAAACCAAGCACATGTACCGTAGTACTTTTGCTGCAATTTATGCCACAGTGCCTGATCTCTAAGGACATTAAACCCACGCGCATAAGCTGAAACACAAGTCTGGACACAAAGCTTGCCTGTTTGCATTTGTTAAGTTGGCCCTCATCCAAGAAACTTTCTCCATGTTGGCACTCCCCTACCAGGCTTCCTGAGTATCCTGCAGAGACTGCTCATTTCAAACATACTACTTTAAGAAAAAAAGAGACAACTAATTTCTATAATGTAGTTTTGAGTCTTCTAAAAGAATTACTCGAAACCAACCTCACGCATTCTTGCCAAAGAATTTTCATATCAGAACTGTACACATTGTATTTGCTTCTGGCAGACCCTTTCCAGAAGGGGCTAATACTAACTCATCCCACTCACCCCCCTCCTTAAATTCTGACAACATGCATACTGCCTGTACAATTTAAACCTAATATAAATGATTAATCACCAATACACCCTCTTCTTAAGGACCAGAAAAAGAGGAAAAACCCACTAATACACTTGTCAACTTTTTTTACATCTTCAGTTAGCAAACTATTCTTTTCCTGTTGCTTATCAAACAAAAGCCAGCTCCTCTTAAGTGGAAGTCAGAACTGAACTCACTTCTCATCCACTACAACACTAATAAAAGCTTTAGGATCTAGCACTCTACATTTCCATCCCCATGCTTCTTTAAATAACACAGCTAACAGGTAGATGGAGTGAACAGAAGAACGTTACAGCTACTTTGAAAAACAACACATACCTCCTGTGGTTTTAACATCCAGCAATGAATTACCAAATGCAATTCCCAATAGCTCAAGGGAGAAAAATTGAGAAACAGCACTACAGCTTAAGACTTTTCAAATGGATGAAAAGGAACTACAGGCAGTTGATTCTATAACTAGTGTATCTTTCAACTATCTTCAAAGCTACTTGAATACATTAAACCAATCAGCTGCTTTAAGAAAGACCTCCTGACTACTACATTTCAGTAACGTAACTGATGCACATGGGGAAAATTTACACAGAGTGACAGTAACCGAACATGGAGAAATCAAAATTATTAAGAAAAATAATGTTACATGCAGTGATATGTACTCCATTGTATATAAACCATACAGTGTTTTGACAGGCATCAGATTAGGCAATTCATTGCAACTTCACTTCAGCTGCACCTGCACTTGCAGACACCAGATCTCACTACAAGTACATTCATAAAGCATTTAACTGATGCTGAGAACCTCCCAGTCCACTAATATATATTTTGGGGGGATTGGTCTGAATTAGAACTTACCTGGCTGAATACTCATAATTATTTCAGCCCATGTTTTTGCATCTTTCACTCAGATCTAAGTGAGCATTCAAGGACAAGCACAAGGCTTATAAGCAAAATAAGCTGAGAGAATCAAGAAATTGATTTCAAATGTACACTCCAAATCTGAACTAACACGTATATGTCAACCTCCAGCCAAGTACCCACAGCTTTAATCTTGTGCCCTTTAAAAATTAATTGACTGTAAGAATGAAAAGCATCTTCCTTACTGAAAAAGGAGGCTACAGCTAAAATGGGGAAACTCTTCAAACTCATCAAAAGGAAAAAGGACCAAGACAAATATGGACCAAGGTTAGCTCAATATACCAAATGATATCATTTTGGTCAGTTTTATGAAAAACAAAGGTTAAGTTGAACAAATATGTACTTACAATGCAATTTGGGATTGGGATATCTAAGTCAACAGTGTAGACTTCTTACAATGTCTCATTTCTGCTGTGTTCAAATGTTGTGACTGCTGGTTCTTTTTGAAGCAACTCAAATTGCTTCACTAACACTCAAAGTTATTATTCTTCACCTGGTTTATAAACACATTCCAAAATTTTAAAACTATTTTCAAGTTAGTTGTGCTACAACTATGCAGCCCATGTACTTTAATTAATTTTACAGAAGCATAATTGACAATTAAGACTAGCAGCATTAGTTAAACCTCTAGCTCACCACCAAAGTGCAAGCAAAGAAGCCTAGAGGGGAAAAAATAGTCAATTATGAACATAAAATGTCAGGCTTCAAATCATCAAGCTAAGCTTTTGTAATGTGTATAATTATTTCCCACAAAGGTGATTAGGAAGTAATATGGAAGAAATTATAGTTTATCACTTGAAGATAAGGGTGCACACAAGCAGGCACTTACTAGAAATTAAAAAGACACATTAAAAGGAAAAGCAATAAAACACTAACCTCAAAGAAACAACTAAAAATCACATTTCAGAAGTAAAAACTATCAATTAGCTAGATTACAGGGAGACTTCAGAACAAGCTGTTTTAAGAAGGAAATGCAGTGTGATAAAATGCAGATATGGGAGAGAACTAAAAAGCTAAAATAAGGTACAAAAGAACCATGTTATCACCAGTAGAGCAGAACTAGTAGCATTGCAAAGACAGAAAGCAACCTCTGTTTTATGAGCATGGTCTACTACTACTTGACATTTTTGCTAAATTATCTTGTCCAATATAATTAATGATAAAGCAAGTGTTGCAAGCCATTTCCAGTAATAGAACTGCAGGTAATTATTTTAAACTGGTTTTACACAGAGGGTTTTTTGAGTCGGGTCAGTAACAAGTATTTTGCTTAAGTGTCTCAGGAAATTCACAGCCTTCTCTGTTGATACTATTTCCCCCTTTCTATTAAAATACAAGCTTTTTTTCACTCTCTCACTACTGAGAGACAGGTCATGTAAGTGTATACACACACACACTTTTTGTAATATGTATTTTATAATTGACTCAATAAGCACATATTGAATTGTTGCATTTTAAGAAGTCCCTAAACCATCATGACTCCAAGTGCTATCCTGAAATAAAAATTTTCATCTTCTATTTTTATTCAGTGTTATTCTACATCAGGAGTAGAATAATACACTTTCAATGGACAAAATTGTGCTTTTATGAACTCTATTTTATTTTTTAAAGTGAGACAGGGTTACTATTTTCTGTGTTTACTTTACAGATGGAACAGAGATTTTTACTAAAATACTTAAAATATCATTCATGAAATATTCCAATCTTAAATTTTCAAAAATATCAATTCTCAGAAATTTTAGTTTGTTTACAAACAATCATAGCAGCAGAGTCTTTAGAGGTAAGATCTAAAGTTTAAGGTAAAGTTTTACTTTCAATAAATTCAATAAAAATTCTTTGCAATACAAAATTGATTCCTCCTTTTAGTTTCTAGGAAACTTTCTTCAGCACTACATCCTTAACAGAAATTAGGAGGTGGGAAAAATAGCTTTTTTAATTACTATTCTCTCATTAAAAACTAGATCTCCAGTCTAAACTTTGTATAATCTAGACTATATGGTTATAAAGATACCTCTGCAAGCTATCAAATGACTTTAATAACCTAGATCAGAAACTTACTGATTAGGAACAGGGAAACTGATGGAACAGAAAAAGCACTAACTTCAAAGGAAACACAAAGACCAAAACATAAATTTGAAATAAAAATTAACTAACTGAAATGCAATTTTGGCTCTCCTGCTGACACTTACCAGATTTTTACATTAGTATTTGAGGAACTTTTCCTTATTTCACATATAATCAATCCAAACATAAACCTTTATGGTCCCTAATTTTCAATCCCTACAAGATTTCTCACAGTAAAATATCCTACTATACATACAATCAAATAACATAAATACTGAAAGCAAGAGCAAAGTTGCAAGTTCAGGATTAGATGACTAAGCAGGCTGATCATGGAGATGCTGGGAACGGCCAGCTGGAGGGGAAAAAACAAATAAATGGCAAAAAAAGGGATGCATCACAAAATATGTAGAAAACCGCTAGGATCATAAGCACCCCTCTGAACTTCCCTAGTGAAAGGAAGCTCCTCCCCTCATGAGATGAAGTGATTCCATTGAAACATCTCCTCCAAGTCCTCACTTAGTAAGGATGCGAAAGGTCAGACTTAGTTCTCTTCTCTAGGGAACACTGTTTGAACTTCTTTATAGGTCTAAAAGACATTTCTAAGTATACCCAAAGGTATAAGAACAAAACCATTTTAGTTCCCCAAGACTCAAATTTCCGATCCTATTATCTGAAAATATGCTTCAAGTAAAATAAATACACATAGGTTTTTACCTGGCTTATATTCAGTTTATAAAGAGATAGTCAATAACCCAACTTCTGAATATAAGCTGCTACATTTCAAAGTACTTTTAAGCCTAGAGATAGCTTTCTGACTCACAGGGAACACCACAATATTTAGAAGAGTTTTTTAGTTGCAAGCTAAGGTGATGTATTACTAAGTCAGAATTAATTATTCTTCAGAAAAAAAAAATCCAAAACAAGAATAAGATTATAATCTGTCTGATTGACGTTAAGCATTATTTCCAGGCTGGGGTTTTTTACATTTATTTATTTATTATTCTTCAGCAGTTACATTTTTTCTTACCATAAATAAATCCTATTGCTTTCCATTTGCATGATTCTTCTAAGACATATATACACAACAAAAATAATAAAATTTATTCCCAAGAAATCTACTCAGAAAACCCATTCCAATAATGACTAGCTTCAGGGTTGTTGGTTGTTTGGGTTTTTTTAAAAAACCTAAGGATTTGTCTCTAAGAGAAAAACAGTCACAAATGAAAGAAAAGGAGAAATTTAGTGAGAAAGTCTGTCCTAGGAGGTTGCACAGTTTCAAGAGACTTGTCAAAAGCACTTGATCTAAATACAACACAGCAGTGGGCTCTATTTGCAGTGGTGGCTCCACACTTCTCCATGAGGTTTGGAGACACCAGCTGTTTGCCCCTTAAGAGCTGCTGCTGTTAACAACTTTCTTCTCAAGTCTTATTTGTCCAAGCATAACTACTGAAGTCAGAAGGAGAAAGGAATACAGAGATGTAAATTCATGAGAGAAAATCCTGAATCTGTACCTGCTTCTTTTCTAAATGTGATAGAAAGATGATCACTTCCAAAACCTAGCCAAATTTTGTCCAAGCCATGTTTTGGCTTTTTATTCAATTTTTGGCTGTTTGGATGACTATCTTTTGGGTAGTTCCTCAAGCAGGATTTATTACAAGTAAGAAATACATACAGATGTGCACACAGCTTAAATGACTAAAAACTACATTGCTTACAACTTCAAAGAGTTTTATAATGAATGCTTTCAACAGGAATATATTTTAAGCAATATTTAATGCATTTATCACTATCTAAATACTTTGGATTACTTTTTTTCTTTTAAACCTTTTCCCCACAAACTTAAAGATAGTACAATAACAGGCTTAAATAGTTAGCACCGGAGGGAAAAAAAAACCTGTAGTCCTGTAAAGACAGAACAAAAATATTTTGTAATACATTTACCTAATCTAAATAGATTTGTACAGAAAAGTACGCATTTTTTTCCCAAACACTTCAGTCAATTTTCTCTAGTTTTGTTTTTATGTATATATAAGCACAAAATAGAATTAAAGTCCAAAACTGAATGTAGAACGTGCCTCTTGTAAACTTACTTGAGTCAAACATCAAGACAAGAAGTTCAAGGTTAAGACCACATGCCTAAAAAGAAATTTTAGTTTGCCTCCTGCTATAAGAACAGTATCTCTGTAACACCAATGAGTAGACAAAATACTGATTTTAACTGTACAAATTGCTTAAAGATTTTTAATGGCTGCTATTTTGATTAACCAGCTCTCTCCCACAGAACATCTGGAAATAAAATCTAAAATTATACAATCTACCTATCTTGCATTTGAATGATTTAATGCAGCCAACAGTCCTACATAATTACTAGGTTAATTAAATGGTTGGTTGTATTTAGGACGGAACAGAGTTCAGGGAAGGTAAATGTGGAGAGGAAATACAAGAAATACTTGGGCCTAGAACATGCAAATTTTGCTGGTGGTGACCTTTAAAAAAGATTCTATTACATAAGGTTGAAAATCCTCATCTCCGTACATAATATGCTGGCATTAATTTAAGGGTATTTTTTCCTTGTTCCATTTTCCAATCCTGTAATGTGGGTCACATCAATTTGTTTTAACAACAAGTCCTAATTAAGCCACAAAATAAAGAAAACAGACTATGGTTGGTTTACTTTAAATTTTTCTCATGCTTTGAGGCAGTTCAAATAGAAAAACTCCAGCTGCCATGCAAGCACCTACAACTCTGCTTTTCACAAGTTTCTGCTCATTGAAAAAAAAGATCATATTAAAATGACTAAAATGCCTAAAACTTATCAGAGTTTCAAGTCTGATACTAAGCCAATTTAATTAGGTGTTTGTCCACAAGGGTGCGATGTACCTGCAACTCTTACAGAGTACAAAAGAGGATTTAGGTGTCTCATACATTACTAAAATATGTTTTTAGGAGATCTCAGTTGCAGAGAAATTGCTGTTTACAGAAACTTCTGGCTTCAAAAGATGTATCTGTGTCTTCTCGCTACTATGGAAAGAAATAGGACTACAGTTACAACCTGCTATGTGAACTTTCTTTAAGAATTTTTAAATTTAAAAAGTGAGGCATGTTGCATTAGTAATTAACTGTCAATTAACAGACAGAACCTCAGGAAATAAAACTGCAAAACCAGAAAACCACTACTGAATAGTTAAACCCCCCCCAGCTATTAGATGTTTTGTAAAGAAAGGCTTCAAACAAACAACTTGGTAGCATTTGTTGCATCAGGTTAAGTACATGCAGAGTAAGAGTGCAACTCCATATAAAGAAAACTAAAATTTGTTTAATCTTTGAAGCTCTAACGAAGTTGAACCACACGTACTGCAGTATGTTCAAACTCAGTCCATAGTTATCTACATAACTCATTTCCAACATGTTTAAAGACACATAATATTATGATTTCCACTTCAAAGCATAGCTCAAAACTTTTCCATGCAAAGAGCTATCCCATAGATGCAGTTAGGAAAAAGATTGCTGCAGGCTATCACACAGATTACCAGATTGTGATCTTCGTCAGGAAAGAACTGCTTGGGGCAAACCAGAACTTCATTGCTCAAGTTCTCTAAAATGAAGAATTCAACATAAGAATTAGCACAGGAACTCTTATTACATGTTTCAAATTGATTCCAGCTGAAAATGAACCCTTTTTTGTCTCATACAGGTGATCAGCCAAGGGGTTTTCACTTTAAAGAGACAGCATTATTGAAATGTCACCTCTTTATGCGCTCTGTAATTAGAAATAATCTTGACATATAGGCCTTCTACTGCTAGTAAATTTTGCTATCATTACGGAAGCCCTTATATATCCAGCTATTATACTAGCATAGCCAACCAAACCAGTCAACTTTTTGTGTTCGCACCATGGCTCCATGACTATATGATCAAACCTAAAACTCTAGATTAACCTCACATTCTCCTAATGCCCACCCACTCATTGTCAACTCTTCCCTCCTCCCCAAATGACCTTCCATAAAGCTGTGCATTGAGACAGTCTAGCAGGGAGGGGGGGGAAATTAAAAAATCAGATTTCTGCTTATCAGTTCCCTGGGTGATTCATCTTGCACCTGCACAGTCAATAACTCAGGTACAGAGAAGTGGTATTGAAAAGAGGAAGACTGCAGAGCAGCCTCAAACTAGATTAAGCTGACTGCAGACCTGTAGTATTAAACTGGTAAAAAAAATTTAACTTCTTAATCCCCCAACATGATGTACATCCTTGGTGTCTGAACAGTGAGTAGCTATGTCCTCTGATGGGGAATCTTTGCCTGCATTCTCTGAGTAATTGCCAAAAGTGAGAAAACATACTCCAGCTTCCTGTCTCCCTGATACTAGAGATAGTTTAGGTTTTTCACCTAGCATTTTAAACAAGCCCTATCCTCAAAAGGCTATTGAAAAAGTTGCAATTTAAACACTTAACAAAACGCTCAGAAAATATATTAAACATCCTTACAGACATGAAGTGCAACTTTCCTCCATATTTGAAGCACTGTGAATAATTTCTTTTAGCCCACAATGGCTTCCTGCACCCATGTAAGATCCATTAGAAAAGACTGAGCAGACCCAAGATTTCAGCCCACGCTAGATCAAAAGGGGCATGAGAACTCTGATGTCTTTATCAAGTGTTAGCATCTCTGGAAGTTTGGAGAGGAATCTCTCAGTACTTCAGAATTCATCTCTGGAAGTTTGGAGAGGAATCTCTCAGTGCTTCAGAATTCTTCAGGAGAAAAGCGATAGAGAGGAAAGTATCAGGCTCTTTGCATTTATGTCCATCCTGCTACACTTAAGCATCAATCCTAAAACCCAAAATAATACATCCTTGAGAAAAAGCAAAGGATGTACAAACACCAGGCAACAAGGGAAAAACAAAAAAGCATAAAAGCATGTACTGTGTTCAAATAGATTGTTTTTACTTCCAGAGTAACCTCGGCAATCAGCTACTGCACCTTTCCACAGTTAATGTGCAGTGTAGAGAAAGTTTCATTCAGATAAACCTGAAGTGTTGTCTTTCTAGAGCTCACTTGACTCTAGTATCAGACAAATGAATCAAGAGTGTATCGAGGATTCAGTGTTTCAATGCAAATCTGCTCAATAAGATGATGAATACCTGTGTTAACCATTTTAAGCATGGTTTTTATATCACTTTCATTTAATCAGATATAAGCAAATTGGCTTGTTTGAAGAGTTACTGTCTCCAGTTTTGTACAGGACATTTAAAAAATAGAAGAAAAAAAAAAGAGAAGAAGGAAGGAGAATCAGCAAATGTAATAATTTCACCAGTGGCACTGCTGCAACATACCATGCAAATTACAGATGTTTGAACCATTACTATTGCTAAAATTTTTTGATTTGGCAGATTATTTTACAAGATATTAAAATGTTTTCCAGAAAAGCCACCCTGAATAAGACCCAAGGCAGACAGATGAATTACAAGGAGGTGGCTGTCAACATTTTCATGATTTTGCTATTTGTATTAGCATCTGGCATTAATGGTAAAAATACAAGACCTTCAACTAGTTGTGAGCAACTAAACTAGGCAATAGGACAAACTTCCAGAAGAAATCACTGCAGAATTTCTTAAACAGTATACAAAGTTTCCACCAGTAAGACACAAAGTATTTCTCATTTGTCTACAATAGACATACAGAAACTCTAACATAGTAATAACAATTCATTGTATATTTCTGAAGACCAATAATGTTACAAGAAAACACTTTGACACTGAGTTTCAAAAGCCAAAACAAAGCACGGAGCAGCATGCTAATTGAATCATGAGAATTCTTTTTGGTTCAGCAAACACTTGGACTTTGGTCACTTTTGCTCAACGAACAGTTTGACAAGTCAAAACATTTTTTAAGCCCCACACAGCATCCCGAATTTACATCTCACTTATGACCTCCAACACCTTAACACCCTTCTTCCTAAGGGTTTCAACTAACATGAAGAAGGAAATAATTGATAGATTGTAATACAAGAAATCAGATGACTACACAACTGTAAAGATCATAAACAAGCACACTGGACAGTAGTTGAGGTCAGAAGTTACAGAGACCAAATTTTTAGGTAGATATCGTATTTAAACAGAATCCATGGTGTAAAAAAATGAGATGTTATACCATAGCACAAATGTGTAGCTGAGAGACACCACAGAATGGATGGGCAATCCCACTTCAAGCATTAGAAGCACTGATGTGAAGTTCAATGCTCCCAACGAAATAACTTCAGCAGCAAAATGTGACCTGTTTAGTTGATGAATTTTCCCTGCTCTTTAGGTAAATTAAAAAGCTAATGGAGAGCCTCATCCAGATAAAAGCACACTCCAAAGTAGCCTTTACAATGGAGATGAGATAAAAAGTAGACGTTCTTGCAAATTAACAGGCACAACTTCTAGAAGTGATACAGTTAACTAAACCATTTGTAATGATAGCACAAAATTGCATTTGGATAAGTACATCAGGTCACCTTGAATGCATACCAAAAAAAGCCCCAAACAAACTTGAAGAAAGTTGAAATGCCAAAAATTAATCAAAGAATTACAGTAAGGGGCACTAGAGGGTCCAGAGGATGAGTAAAAGGAGTTAAAAACTTTGCAATACATTTGCACATGTAAGGAAACCACATGGTTAAAACAGCAAAATGAGAAAACTAACATCTCCTCGGATCTTGTAGAGAAAAGTAGGGGATGTCAAAAGATTCTTAATCGTTATTCCAGAGATTAAAGAAAATTTATCAAAGCAACAGTAGAGTTCTTTGATATCCTGGAGACTGAAGTCAACACAGCCTCAGAACTAGCTGAGGTAGGACTATGGGTTTTTAAATATAAATTACAGTTGTCTGTAGATAGAGATGATGCCTTGCATTGGAAATGTGGGGTGTGTATGGTGCCTAGCTTAACGGAGAATTCCTCTCCCACCTACCATCAGAAATGCAAAGAAAACAATTATTGCACAACTTATCTTCAATAAGAATTATGTTTAAGTAAGTCCTCACTTACATACTGTAAGACACAATACACCCACACAGCAACCTAATGATAGTTGACTTATAATCTGGACTTCTATAGGTAAGCATAGCTTACAAAGTCATCCATATTTTTTCAGCCATCTGTATTTGAAAAGTAGCTGGGCTGCTGATCCTCAGTCTTGCTGGAAGGCTCCTCCACAGGCACCTGCTAATGCCCAAGACATTTCCACATTTCACATCTCATGAAATTTGAGGGAGTTGATTCATGACCAGGTGTTATGCATTTGTTTCTGTAACAAAACTGTCCCTCATCTAATGATGCTTCAACTAACAATGGAGCAACTATCTATTACTTCATCTAGTGTTTAAAACTGATATTCTTCTTTTTGAGAGGCCACGTCTTTACAATGGGTTCTGCAAGCTAGTAACAAGCAGCCAAACTTTCCAGTAAGGATAATAACAAACACATGTTTCCCTCTCTAAGTATCCCCAAACTTTCAAATTTTTCCCTGGTTTTCACTTCTGTACTCTAAATAAAATCAATGGTATAGTCATAAAATTCTGCAAATGTAATTTTCAAAGAATGAGTAGCACTACAAAGCTCAAATAAAGATTTTTTTTTTAATTAGGACTGATTCGGCAGTTTCTAGTATATGACTTCTGAAAGTAAAAGTTAGAGTTCTATTTCTAAAAGATATTTAGTTCTGGAACTAAAACACCTGTGTACCTGAAAACACCTACATAAACTATAGTTAGAACTATTTTGGACTTAATCTATTTGTAGATTACTGTAAATATTTTCTGATGCAGAAACCTAAAAGCAGATTACTACATTCAGATGCTGGCATTGTCTTGAGTGCACAGATTTTGAAATAAGCTGTTAGCCTCAGTGGTTTGAGAGCTGTGAGCAAGGCCTTGGCAAGAAGCCACATCCTCTCTCAAGAACTGCTGCGAAAGTGAATACTTCTATCAAGCAAAAACTGCTTCAGACTTGAGGTTTTCATACTTCCCAGTCTCAATTACTTGCCATCTCAAAACCATTTCCTCATCTCATTTTCACATCCCTTGACTGCGGAAAGCTTGCTGTTGTGAGGGCTCCGCTGCTCCAGCTGTTCCTTTATTCACACAAGAGTTACCATCCCTTACCTCTTTCTGCAGCTGCAATTATGAAAACAGCATCAGCTTCATGCTGTAATTCCTATGGCTGTCCAAGGGATTCTAATTAGGAGTGTCATATACTAACAAATTTAAGAGGTTACATGTTAGTAGAGTGCCTAATACATTGCCCATACTGCTTCATCCCCTCAAAGGCATCTTTTAATACAAAGAGAGAAAATTTTACTCAGACTACAAATAAAAACCCATGGAATGCTTTTTTTATTCAGTCAGAGATTCAGTTTACCGATAAATTTATTTTTCAGCCATTGACAAACGTTTAAAGTGATGTTTAAAATATTAACTACCATATTCAGTATTCAAAATTACAACAGGGATGTATGTTTTTAAGGCATTAAAATTGAAAATCTGTATTCAGCATGCTTAATACTGGGTGATCATCACAGCACCTCCAGTCCAAGCAAAAACTGTAATTAACATAAACTGCATAGCAGAGGTCAGCAATTGAAAAAAGGAATTAAAATTAAAAAAAAACACTTCTACAAAGATAGCAATATTATCTCTAAACTCTTTTAAGCTTAAGAATATTTGAAATCTTTCCCTCTTAATTCATCATGTGATAGGTAAACTAATCCTGTATGGTTCATCCTTTAATGAACACTGTTCTCACTATTATTGCTAAATTCAAAGAGGGACAACAGATATTATTTCTGTGTCATCACCACATTTTACCACTGGAGCTCTATGCACACCAAGCTCAAATCCAAAGAAGCTACGACGTGGAAACGCTCAATCTGTGATAAAAACACCTCCTTTCTCCAGTACAGTGTACATGGCTGCATAGTGACTCCAGAAGTACAGACAGTTTTTTCCCTCTTTCAGGCGTGTACTGCTATGCTGAGAAATGCCAATGCACATAAAACTTCCCCTACATAAACTGTCCACACACAGTGGTCTGTGAACAGTCAGATTTGGTGAGGGGTTCTTTACTGGCGGGGTGGGAGGTGTGGGGATCACTGCCCCAAAAATCCTCCTGCTTCCATTTTTATGGATTCTTCCTCCTTGCCTCGATAGCTACAGAAACCATCAGCTTAGGTGCTCCATCTACAACTGATTTAATAATTTTGACCTAACCAGGTCAGTCTAAGGAGATAGTCCACATCCAAGTGTGGATACGAGAATAACAAAGACTTGAGATTGGGGCATCCCGGTTCTACCCCCATCTCCCGGAGGAAGAGGTCTCAGGGATACTCACAGATGCTGAGGCCTGCCCGGCGTTCATCTCATTCCTTCTAGGGAGCCTTCGAGGGGCGTCCCCGCCACCCAGGCCCGACAACTTTCCCCTCCACGTGAACTCCCTGGACAGGGAACGGCGGAAACGCGAGGGACACATCACGGCCATCTATCCCTGTGTCCCCGTCCCCAGCTCCCGCAGCGCGGGAGGAACCAGAGGGGGCCGGCGGGAGGGGAGGGAAGGGC
>NW_008236767.1:8034608-8053684 GCF_000691975.1 Corvus brachyrhynchos
CGGGGAGGCAGAGCGGGGTGGGCGGCAGGGCGGCATTTATATGGCGACACCGCCTAAAGCATCCCGTCCTGTGTCTTAAACCGCGCTCCTCATCCGGTTAAGCCCCCAGACTGTGGGAAACATCATCGATGTGTATAAATACCTAACGGCCAAGAGGATGGAGCCAGGCTCTTTTCGATGATGCCAAACAGTAAGACAAGAAGCAACGGGCAGAAACTGATGCACAGAAAGTTCTACCTGAACATGAGGTAGAGCTTCTTTATTGTGTGGGTGACTGAGGACTGGAAGATATTGCCCGGAGAGGTTGTGGAGTCTCCCTCACTGGAAATATTCCAGAACCGTCCAGACACAATCCTGTGCCATGTGCTGTAGGAGGACCCTGCTTGAGCAGGAGGTTGGACCAGATGACCCACTGTGGTCCCTTCCAACCTGACCCATTCTGTGACTGATTCTATGGAACAGCTTGTCAAACCGAAGAGAGCGCCTTTGCAATCAGCAGAGTGAAAGAGTTTGAAGTTTGTCGTATCAGACAATAAGTTCCCCAACAAGGCTTTTTTGAGGCTTTAAAAATACTTTTAATTGCCTGTGACAAAATAAGCCTCTTTTTTTGCAGGGGTTCAGGATGCCTTTTGGTACTGATGATTCCGTTTGAGACTGGGTTAAATACCAGTTTGGTGTAACACAAAGTCTGAAAGAATAAAGCAAAACCCAGCTTTGAGTCCTGACCATAAATACAGTGTTTCAGGTCAAAACAAACAATTTTGAAAGTTAGAGCCTTTGCAAGTGGATGTGTGGAGAAGGAAGCCTTTTCTCAAATCGAAGGTCAGCACTGTGTTTTGAATAGTAATGCCATGAAGCTAACCAGAAACAGTAATTTACTGGAGAGCGTTAATCAGTATTTTTTAATGGGATTTGCATTTAGATGCTTAGTCAAGTAATGGGATATCAGTGTGCGCACACTGATATCACTTCAGACAGTAGAAGTAAAAGCAACAAGTTTTGGGAACATCAAAACCAATGAACCCTACTTCTTGGTATCTCTCATGTGAGTTAACTGGTATCAAGTACAGTTGAGTATCTGAACTTTTTGCTTGGTTATGGCACTCTACCAGTCTTATTTTCACATGATGTGTAAGTACTTAATATTTTTTGAGATGCTTCCCTTTTACTTGGTGAGGCTAAAGCTGCTGGACAAGTTTAAAAGCTGTTAGGGAGGAGTAGATGTACTCATGACTGTGTAGAATTTATCAGAAAAAAGCTAACAGGATGAATTACTAACATTTCAGCAAATTGGGAAGTACAATGCAAGGAGTGAACTGTCCTAAGGTGTTGCTGCCTGAAAGGAAAAGAAAAAAAAAAAATCTGGTACTGGGATTACTGAAAATACAATAATTAGTAAAAAATAGATGTGTGACTGTATTCTTGAAAGTAGCAATTACTGTCAATTGAGACAACAGCTGTTTGTGGTTAATGTGGGATGCAGTTTCCTGAAGCTGAACTACTGGAAATGACAGTTTGATAAGAAAAGAGATACTGAGAACATTGAAGCCCCTGGACATGCAGATAGGATAGGACATTCAGAAGGATATTGCTAATGTTTTACTGTGAAAAAACTTCTGGGCTTTAAATGGATTGTCAAATTCCTTACTTCTGTTTACTTTGGCACACAGTTGCCAGCATTTTGTAATTGGTGTACTCAGAACCTGCTTGTACTTCTGACCAAGAAGTCTCCCTTGCAAGATTTAAATATACACCCAGAGGTACAAATGCTCATACAGTATTGTATGTTCATGCTGATCACTATCCTTCTGCATGATCTTGTCATTTGGAGGTTTGTGTTGATCTCCTATAGCATCAGGACTTTTTCCTCCCAGTCCCCAGACAACTGTAAACTGAGGAGGAATGTTAGATAAGAGGGGCTATTGTCCTCCACTGACCAGAGAGTCTTTTTTTTTATTATTTCTGCCTGATATCTCTGATCATGCACTTAAAATGTGATCATGATATGTGGTTTTGGACTAAGCAGACTTTCAGATTAATTTGCAGAAAGCAGCAGGCCTGATTTTCCTACTGGGATCACCTGAGTACCATATACGTCCAGGCTATGGGATCCATGATGTGCCATTGAAGAAGCTTGGGACAGCTTGATATCGGTTCTTTTAGAGAAAGTAACACCTAATTTGATTTAAATTTGCCAGGGTGAGTGTTGCTACAAATGATATGACAAACACTTCTGATCTGAAATGTAATGAAAATTGAAGCAAATATTTTAAATGTCATTTTTGGGAGAAGTGGCAAAGAGAAAAGCCATCAGTGTGGGTAGGTGAATGTGCATGTGAACGGCTCATCACTTTTTAATCTGCTCATTTGTTTTAGAGCTAAGTGTTTGGTACATTGTAAGGGTGTGCAGGAAACCACAAGAAGAGAAATATTGTCTTTGTTTGTAGGAGGAAGAGAAACAGGGCAGAAAAAAGAATGTAACAATGAGGAAGGAGCAAGTTAGTAAGGCAAAGGCAAAAAAAAAAGCCATAAAAACAGGAGTTATAAATAAAGACAAGGGCTATGAGACAGACCGCACAGCAGTCAGTTGGAGTCTTTCTACTGGTATCAGGCTTTTAAAAAGAGAAAATAAAAAATCCTTTCTCTTGGCAAGAATCACATTTACCCTCACTCCAAACTGTCCTAATTGACTCCTTGTTGAGACTACAGCTAAACTAAGTTTAAATTATACTGCATATCATAAATCATTTTATTAAAAGAATGCCACCAATAATGAGCCCTGCTTGGAAAATAAATGCATGTTTTTACTGTGCATTTTGTTTCCATAAATACCTTTGCATTAGTGCAGTCACGGCTGTTTTGCTGTCCTGATTCATTCAAGCACAGTGACTCTGCTGTTTGACAGAAAGAAATACATCCAAGGTGATAAGCAGAAGCAGCAATGAAACAATTACACAAGAAGAGGGTTCAGCCTCTAATCTCCTAATTTCTAAAAGAACTGCAAATATATGACCTGTCTATAACAGTGAAATGGGATGCAGAGTGAAAAGTGTTAATATGAATGAATGAGTGACATCTCCTTAAAGGAACCATTAAATTAGGCCTATAATTTTTACTTCCTGTATCATAGCTGAATAACCCATTTTAAATCCCCCTGCACCTGTGCCAAAATCAGTGCTATGGTGAGTTTATTTCTATTCACAGTTTTTATCTGAGTTTGTCATGAAGGCATCTGTTGTGCTGTTAATAGGCCGTGACATTTCTTGTATGAAAAAGTATGATAATTGAAGGCTTAAGGGGTTCACCCTCATTCTATTGGTGTCCCTGTTAATCATGTTGATCATTCTAAGTGACATACAGCTGTCCATTCAATTATATATATTTCTCATAAATAAATGAGCTTCAATTGATTTTTAAGGGAAAGCTCATTCTCCAGCAAGAGAGGAAAAATTATTTTATGTCATAATACGTTGCATTGAAAAGAGGGAGAGAATTCTCAGGATGGCATTAAAAATACTATGTTAAAAACTCCAAGGTAGTATAAGATTTTCGATTGAAAACTTAGGTATGTAGAATTTTAAGGTTTTTGATTGCTTAGATAATATTTTTTTCGTGCATGGTGGGTGAACTATGCACCTTGCTAGCCAGTTGGAAAAGGTGTTCCCACCAGCAGGCTGTGTTTAAAAATGTGCATTGGATAACTGTAGAGCAAAGAGGGTGATGAACAGGTTTTACTGTTTGTTTTCTGGATTATCAAGTTGACACTTGAAATGCTGATCATCTTTCTGGTTACGGGCAGTTCAGAGAATCAACATCCAGATGTTTTCATTTATCAGCCAAACTTCACTAACCACTTGTGGAAAAACAGATCGGATGTTTTGGGAAGAGGGAGAGACAAGAGAAGGTGAAGAGTGTCTCGGTTATCCAAACATAAACAACTTCATTTTCTGTGTTGGTGTTCCACTTACAGCTAGGTGAATCTGCAGTAAAGTAAGGTGTAGTTGAGCTGGTTACTCTTAAGGATGAAATCTCTCTTTTATTTATTTTTTAAATGTATTTATTTTAACAGTACTTCTATGGCAGTAGACACCTGTTATTAGATTTGTGCATTCCTATAAAAACTTAGAACATTTTCTAAATAGTTGGTGATACTGACAAATAGAACACAGCCATTTGTTTGAAAGGCATTCAGAAGTATGTACTTATCCAGAATATAAGCACAAAGAACTTGAGCCAGGTGGAGCATGTCTGGTTCAGGCACAGCTAAGGCAGAAGTAAAGTTTGGTTTTAAATTGTGAAGGTAAAATGTAGGTCAATAGCTTGCTCTCCTTGCTCTCAGCTGATTTGTATTGACAAGGAGTAACTCAAATAACATTTGGCCTTTGGATCAGTGGTGTGACCTAGTAGCCTGGGATTTGTTACAGCATTGCTTGGATTCTGGAGGTCTTACTGCAGATTTTGCCAGGTCTGATTCAGGTAAATTGATCCCTGTGAGTGTAATCAAAGCTGAGAATGAAGAAAACTTCTCAGAGAAATAATTTTCATCTGGTGATTAGATTTTGCATAAACTGTGAAGGTATTTGGAATTTAAGTGATGCCTTTTGTCATGTCCCTATGCACCTGCACAGTAATGTGTGGATTTGTTTCCTACAGCATGAGATTCCCAGAAGAAAAGAGTAAACATTTATTTGTGCACTTTTAACAGTTACTTGTAATGTGTATGCTTGGAAGACCATCAGAAATAAGCCTTGAAAGGTATTTAAACTTGAAGTCATACCTTCCAGATGGAGAGCAGCTGATGGAGCTCAAATAGTAAAACACTACAGATAAAACACTACAACAAACCAGAATCAGTATTATTTCTGTTATCTTAGATACCATCCTTATTAGAGTGGCAACGAGAGAATGAAGCTCAGTCAGCCATTCCCAGCACATGCCAGCATACGTGCCACTGAAATTAGCAGGAAAAATAAGGGGAAGGTACTTTCCTGACAACGTACTGCCTGATCTTTTCAAGGTATCTGAATTGTTTAGCCAAAGCAGGAAAGAATCAAAAAGGTCTTCTCTAGCCCACAATTGCATTTGGTACAACTGCTGTACAGACTAGAGCAAAAGTAGTAATATTAAAAGAGCTATCTGAATAGCAAAAATTTCTGGTCAGAAGCTCTAGAGTTTTGTTTGTTTAAAAAACAAAAAGTGCTGTTGGCCATAAATTAGGATTCTTAAGCTTGAAGAATAGATGAACAGAAATAGCAATGGATTTAATAAGTTGTCCTGATGGATGGTACATTTCTGTGAGTGACGTGGCAGCTTTCCAAAATCAACCTGGAATATTCTTATTAAATCAGCCATCACCAATAGCTGCTTACCCCAGATGCCATGTCTGAACTAGTCTTGCTAGTTCACACTGTCCAATAAAATAATTTTGTGAATTTTCCACATTAGGAAAGAGAACAAATTGTCCAGGGAGCAGCAGGATACACTGTGCCTAAATTCCTGGAGATTTGTTTCCTTTCTTTCCCCGAGTTCTCTCCCACCTCTGCTTCAGTAGCCTCCTGTCTTCCACAGAGAATTGTGATCATCCCTGTGGAATATTCAGGTAGTGTGTACCAGTGTGTCTGGTTAGTGCATAGCTGAATGGCTGCCATGCTCTGGCCAGCACATACTTGCTGATTAGTCATCCTGTTGGCAAATTAAAGAACTGAGTCCTCTCTAGTGAACTTTGTATCTTCAGTTATAAATAAATACTGCTCAAGTTTATTTAACATATGGAAAGTTCTGTGGCCTTGAGAGGCTTTTACATACTCTGTCATTCCAGAAAAAAAGCAGAGAGACTTCACTTAGCTGGATTTAGAAGAATCTAAAAACCGAAAACACCGGCAAAAAATAGGTAAACAATATTGTTTTTAAGGTAAACAGTAGCTAGTATTGTTTTTAAAAAGAGCTGTAATTGATAGAGCTTGCCCTGTAGGAAGCTTTTTCAGTCCAGGCCACTTGCTTAGGGATCCCCCACAGCTAGTTTCAGTCTGGCTGTAGTAAAGGGGCAAGGCAGAAAATGAGTAGTATTCTCTTCAAAATTACACATTTCAGTAAACTAGAACTGATCAAATGCTAGAACTCTGTCATGCTCTTTCTTTGCAAGTAATTTTGGGGGGGAATAGCCTGTAGCATGAGCTCTCACGCCTGAGAGTTTTTCCCAGCTTCTGGAAACTACTTCTGCCTAGGGTAAGCACACGCCCACACCCACAAACCCGCAAGAAATGGGACTTCTTAGCATAGAGACAAAGTCTTAGATATATCAGTTAGTGCTAGCATTTCTAACCCTCACCTGGTCTTTCATTTTACAAGGTTAAAGAATACAGCTTAAGGGTGCTGTTTTCATGAAGCAAACCATTTCTATTTGTCTCAAACTACTTCTGTTTCTCTTAAAGCCTATTTCACTTTTCAGTGATACATGTAGCAGTTGAAGAAATGTAACTTAATCATAGAATCTTGGCGCACTCAATATCCTTTATTCATTAGGCAAGTGACTCTTAGTAATAAAATTTGCCATGTTTTATTCATTACTGAATGAATTTGATGGAGCTTTGGAGCTTGATGATGTGAGTAGGATGTGGACAGATCTGAGAGGAGTCAGTCTAAAACCCACTGTATTTCATTACTCTCTTGAGATAGATAATGAAGTTTCTTCTTATATTTTGTCGGGTTAGCTTTTACTGTATGACTGTAAATAATGTATTTGAATACTTCTTTTTTAAAAATTGTGTATTTTTAAAGCATTCTGCAATAGGCATTTTCTGCCAGCTGTGTGCTTCTATCAGATCTACTTCAGTTTTCTACAGGTATGTCTTTCTCTCCTACTGAAGCAGAACACTTTCAAGAGTGGTTCATTTTGCTGTTTCCTTACATACCCCGGGGTTTTTATTTGTTTTGGTTTGTTGTTTTTTATTATTTTTTTTCTTGTGTATTTCACTATAATAGTTTCAGAAATTTCTCCTAACAAAAATTACTGGACTGGTAAGGTTTATGCATGATTGCACTTAATGACAAGTAAAAGCCAATTTTTTGCTAAACTTTTCAAACTGGAAGAGCAATTACTTCATTTATTTGAAGTAGTTAGGCATGCTAACTTTTGTTTAGGTGCAGCCTAACTTAGGCAAACACTTGGCAGTACTGAACATTCAGGGCAGCAGTATATATATTTGCTGTACTATTAATCTTGTCCCCCCTCAGTGAGAGAATGGGGATATGTATTTCGCAATCAAAAGAGTAAAGTCTGTGACACAGAAATGTGTGACTTCTTTTGCTTGACATGATGCAGCCAAAGCAGGTCTGTTTGCAAGCAAACTGAAAGCAATGTCTTTGAGTAAATACATGTAATTAATATTTGCTGTGATAAACTATGTAAATAATAAAAATTGTGTGTGTGTGTGTGTGTATTAAGCAGTCTGAACTGGGCAGGAACAAAGAGCCAGCCAAGGTGGGGAGTGGGAGTCAGAGGCGTTAGATTTAAATGGAGTGGGAACAGAAAGCTAGAATACCCATTTGTTAAGAGCCTATTTGCATAACATCTTTGTAGTGCACTGAGTTGCCAGCTGCCAGTTCCATCTGGCAGGTATAAGCTAGTGTTTTCCTCTGGGGAAGCAGGTGGTAGTAATTCACCTTACAACTTGGGTATCTTGTAGGTGTGGTGGTCATGACAGTGTATCCTGTAGATTGTGGGGAGAGACTACTTTGCAGTGGAAGTGCACTATCATTCCAATGAGAAGTTTTCTGGTTTGTGGTTATGGAAAATCAGTTACATTGAATGGTTATCATTCATTCTTAATAATTCAGATGATTCTGAACTTTGAAACTGCTCCTATTTTCATCTGATTAGTCAAGCTAGTCAAATTTAAGACTAAGTCCAGGAAAACTAACATTCAAAATAGCAAGTTTAAAAAAAGCTAGAAAGATCTTTAGGCAGAATCTTTTACCATTACACATGCAAAAGTTCCTTCATTTTTGAGGGCCTTCAACTTTCATTCCCTTGCTTTGTGTGGAATGAGGGCAGGGTGCCAAGTTCTGTATATTATAGAGTCACAAATACCAGACTGGCATTCAGAGCATGAGTGGGTACCAGCTCCACAAGCTGACAGATGCCTGTCATTTGTCTGACATTTGACTCACCATACAAGGATTAAAGTTATTGTTTCTCATCAGTTAAGATGCTGACTTCATTTGCCCATATGTTGTATTTTATAATAAGCACTGGTGTATTTTCTTCTATGTTCTTTTTTCTACTTCACATAACACCTTAAAACTCTTGGGCACAAAAAATATTAGCCCATGGTGAGGACTGGTGCACTGTAATCAATAGGATGGTATGGTTTCCTAGTACTTCTTGGCCATCCATATGTGGTCCTTACTTACAGGGTGGCTGACTTACAGAATGTCTTCCTTTGCTGGGAGGGGGAGCCTGTCTTTTATTGTGATAGTAGAGTTCTTTTGATCTTAGCTGATACAGCAATATGAGTGAGAAATAGCTGAATAGAGTAATGCCAGCAACAGAATCTGCCCTGTGTTACTGCTTTTTTGTTTCCCGTGTGAAATTTATAAGCATAGCTCCTATACTGGCTCCAAGATAGTATTGAATGGCACACAGAGCTGGATCATACCAACTGTAACTCTTGTTTCATTAACCATTCCTGATTTACCTCTGTAAACTTTCTGGCCATAGGTCTGTAGCCCTCAAACTATATTATCTGGTTTGGAACGTACTTGCCTGTGGAGTCTAAGATCAAGCTACCATTAAATCTTCATCTTGGTGAAGGGCTTACAGTTCTGATGCTTTTTTCCTCAAATTTCTTGCTATGTATTTCTCTAATGCAAATTCAAATTAGTTTTTTAGTGTTAAAATTTCCACTGACTTCTGTTTACACAGTCATTGTTTATCTTTCTGAATTCATCAGACTGCTACTTTCTTTGTAGTAAGCTGTTTTACAAACTGTGCCATTATCCCTTGCCAGTAGGTGGAAGGTGATGTTGTGAAGATCCAATTACACTGCACTGTGAGACTTCACTGCAGATGTACAGGAAGATAGTAACATGGACCTACAACTCCTATCACAACACATTAACTGAAGTAGTGAAGTGTTGAGCCTAATGTTGTAAAGAAGATATCTTATTTCAAGAACCTGTTTGGTTTACTCATGACTGGCTACTAAAATGGCATTAATGTTAATTTAGAGTAACAGCCTGTGAACCTTTTGCATGCTGGTGCATTTGGAACAAAGTGTTTTCTCAATGGAAAGGTATTTGGGCTTTGGGATGGAGCTGAGAAGGGTGGGGATGCAGGGAAGGAGCAAGTGAGAAGAAGTGGTAAGTACAGTTAGGGAATTTTATGTGCTCAGGTGGGTAAACATGAGCCAAACAAAATTTTAATTTTTTAAACCCAAATGTACTTTACTAAATTGATTTAACTGTCTTTAAGTACATTTTTATAAAATCTAACTGTAAGCCATAATGTGGACATTGAAGGTACATTACCAGAAGAATACAAGGTAGCAGAGAGTTCCTAACACTGAGACCTTGCTCTGCATGGGGAGGACATGTCCTAAGAACTAAGAAAAGGAGTAGAACATACCCACACTTGAGATTAATGTAATGCTGGCAAGTATGGTGTGTCCAACATGATCTTGGGAGAGATGGTTGTTGTTTGAAAGGGGAATATTGAGACCTTAAGGGGAGTGTGGAAGCCAAAGAAATGGCATCTGAGAAGTTCACATGCAGTGAAGCTGAGAAGAAAGGTAGATTGATGGCGCTGTGCTTCGTTAATCCAATCAAAAGTATTAATAAGCAGCTAATTACTCTAAGGATTTGGACTTTGATGATCTTTGTGGGTCCCTTCCAACTTATGATATTCTATGTATCTATGAATTAGACAATTCCATTAGACAAATAGACCCATCAGTGGCCGTTGGTGGTCTGGCTGGAGGATATTGCTATGACGGAAAGGCAAGACAGGTAGTCACCTGCCTACTCCAGAAGTCCATGGGGTTTCTCAGCGAAATTTCGTATCACAAATGAGAGCAGCCTACAGGTGATGGGGTTAGCACCACAGCAGAACTGTGGCTGTGTTTTGAATCCCTTATTGTATAGGTACTCCCTCCACTTGTGGCATCCAAGTATAGACCAGCTAAGTCTGTTTCTCTTCTTCATAGTAGGCTGCCACTTCCACTTGGATTAACGAAGAAGAGGATAGAGCTGCACAACTGTAATGCAGTGACAGAAATGGGTTGAGGGATCCCATCGGGGGAGGTGTAGGATCTTGCTGCTCTCTGTGAAAGCAGCTAAGGGTCTGAAGTTTTATTTCTGTGAGAGCAAAAGTGATGTTTGCATCTCTACTGGAAGACCATTCTTGCCTCATGGGGAAAACCTGCACAGAGATCAAGTCAAACAAAAAAAATTCTTTTGCATACTTGAAGTGTCATTCTTTAGGTGGTTCTGCCCACTTTTATCTTTGCTTTATCCCAGGATCCTGTAGTGAAAGAGGGGTATCTCAAGACATAATGAACAAAGTGAGTGTCTTTGCTGTCACCTTCACATCTTCTTTCAATGCAGCACACTCTAGGCTCTCTCTTTTGTTCACATCATTCCAAGGGCAGGATATAAGTACCATCTTTTTGTTTGTGCAATATATAATAGCTCAGGTTCAAACACAGTTTGTACACAGTCCTAATGTATGAGTTTGTATGTGGTAGTTCTGTGTGTGAGCTTAAATATATGTATACCTATCTGTTTATTAAAGCCTCTCTATAAACAGGCTATTGATAAAAATTTTCTCATAGAACTTCACAAGTTTTTAAAATAATGCTAAAGTGTTTGTTTTGACCTACATATGCCAAGATGTGTCTTGGAATGTTTTCCATCCCATGCTAGCCTATACGGGCAAAGGAGGAACTTATCTTAAGTCATAATTAAAATACGAAGAGAAAGTGGCAGGGGGAGTATTTTCCTTCCCCCCCCCCCCCCCCCCTTCTATCTTGTAATATCTGTAAAATATCTGATATCTGAGTTTCCTGGACTGATTGCAAAGCTGGCCCTTCTGCTCACCCCCGTGACTGTGAGCAGCAGGATTTTCATTGGGGGTTGCCAGTGGTAATATGGAGGCTCTGGGGAGTAGGAGGATCTGTTTACTTTACACTCTTATTGAATTATGTGATTTGGTCTGAGGAGTATTTATTATCTTGTTTATGTATTATTGAAACCTTTAAAATATTACCAGTGATGCCTACAGCACTGAAGGGTGGCTTTTAAATCATGTTATCTAGTAAGTATAATCCAATTAAATTGTGTAAAAGTGCATACTTGCAAGTTACAATCAAGGAAGTCTTTCATATTTTCTATAAATTTGAATAACTTTATGATGCTGAGCTTATTTGCCTGAGTGTACAGCTATGCATTTTTATTTTGTATAACATCTCATTTGCAATGCCTGGTGGACCATGAAAATAAATTGGAAGTAAAATATTTAATGTAAATGCAATTACCTTGGAAGTCATCTGCATATTGAAATATAATATATAATAGAACTTTATTCCTTCTCGCCAAAGAATCCTATAACAGTAAAAAGATAAGAGAACAAGATTTAGTATACGGAATCAGTTCTGTTGTGCACCTAGTCTAGAAACAGTAATAAGCTTCTGCTCAAGGAAAAGGTTAAAAAACAAGTATCAAGATCTGTGATACAGAGAGCCAGCTACTCAGGACTGCACATGTGAGGAACATTCCTTTCTAATCTTTGTAGGTGATTGGGTTGTGCCCTGGCATGGGACCCTGGAGTGCTCATATTACCATAAGCTGGCTCAGCAAGGAACTATTCTTGATTTGTCGACAAATCATCCAGCCCCTTAAAAAGTCTTACAATCTGTATGTGTTGTATTCATGTAATAGGGAATGTAATGGTACTAATATAAATCCCTTTTATGTTAAATTGCATGTCCTTTAGTTAGAAATGTGATTAATTACTTCTAATTCCACAAAACAGAAGTCTGTTTTTATTAGGAACTTCATAATTCTCTGGAAACATAGCTTTACTTTCCCTAGAGCGAGAGATTCTTCTATTCATTATTTTTTAATCTAGGGAAATCTTGATATTCCACTGTCTTTATTTTTGGTCTTTGCTTCTGTCAAGCATTTACGTATTTTAAACTAAAATAACCAAAAGAATGCTAAATGTTTTCAAGAGGTTTGTAAATCAATATGTTCAATTCTTCTGGACAGAAACATCAGAGCTGGGAGCGAAGATTAACTGTTTGGCAGCAAAGGGGAACAACCTACCATGTCTAACAATTTACATAAATCATTCTGTTATTTATTCCTAGTTCTACACAGTACTGTTTTCTTTCTGCTTTAGATCTTCTTGCTAAGTTAATATTTTGTAATAATGATAGTACAAATACAGATTTTGTGCTTTGTTTCAGTGTTAAAAGTTATCCTGACATAATAGGCAGGGATTTGTGAATTGCGAATGGTATTTAAGTTTGAAGGTATTTAAGTATAACCTCCAAAGTTCCCTTCCAGCCAAAGTTTTTCTGTCATTTTGAGGGAAGCATCAGTAGTTCTGTGCAAGAAACCAGAAAAGCCTCTCTGAATAAACAAGACCAAGTCTAGCATTCTTGTTCCAAATCCTTCATTTTGAGGACAGAAGATGTGGTCCGTGAGATCCTGTAGGCTTGGACTGGCATGGGGCCAGGCTGAAATAGTGGCAATTACTGCAGCAGAGAAGGGACTTTTCCTTGGCTAGCTGAGGAAGAAGAGTCATAGTTGCCCAATGGTAACACTGAGATGATCTGCAGGAAGGATCTGCAGGTGTAGCTGTGCTGCAGAAATTAATCATGGCAAAGCACACAGAAGCAGAACTGTGTGATACATGTGTTGCTGGACTGAAACAGATGTGAGAAAAGAGCCAACTTGAGATAATGACTATTGGGACCTATGGTCACAATTCTTTTGTGGCTACATTGTAGCTCAGTAAACCTGATAGCGTTTGGAATGAAGTTATGAACATACTTCTGTTACATGGTAGATTTTGCTGCTTTTATTGAGTGTATTGCTCATAAATTTACACATTTAATAGAAATGTGATTGTGTGTCTTCTTTCTTCGCTCCTCTTTTTCATATGTACTATCAGAGCTCAGTTTTCCAGGGGCTGGATAGGCAGAAACATGGTAAATGTGATTAATGAACAAGCAAATCCAGCAAACTGTGATGCAAGATATAACTGGAAAAAGGAGAAAGCTTCATTGGCCATGGAAACCAGAGAACCTTTAGCTGAGCCAAACTGGTAGGTCTGGATAGTGAAGGTGTGGCTGTACTTCTTTTAGAACATGGCTGGCCTGCACGAGGCAGTTCAGTTCTGCCTCCAATAATGTGGTTGAGCCGCCTCCTAGATAACCTAGATAAAGTCACCAGAGATGTTTTGAACAGTTGGCTATCATGCAAATATGTGGCTCCCTGCTCACAAAGTATCTCAGGATTTTTGAATAAAGAAAACTGAACAGGGTGATGGTTTATCTTCTCAAATCCAGAAGCAGAGGCCTGATCACCTGGCTGACCTGTGTGTGCCTGAAGGTACAAAGCAGATCGTATAAAATTTGACACAGTAGTGTTATAAAGAAGGTTCAATCCCAACAGGATTGGAATAGGATAGACTTTCTTAAGTGTTATTTAACCATAGCACCTGTATTAACAAAGAGTAGTTCCAGGAATTCAGTTGTTGCAGTAGCATGAAGATCTGGGGCTGCTCAGACCTCTAAAAGCAGCCTGTAAGCAATACTCAGAAGGCTGTCATAAATGAGAACAGTTCCTAGCTCACTGCTGATGCAGCTGAGCACCAAAGAGCGATTGCTGCTTCTGTGACAAAATAAAGCAGATACAGAGTCAGGTCACTCGAGGGAATGTGAAAAGATCTATAAAAGACGCTCAACCCATAAGATCTGCCCAGTAATACCTGCACATATCTCTGCTGGCTCAGTCTTTGTATTTAAAATGTCTCATCTCTTTTGAGAGACTACACTTTAGTCTGAGTCTTTTCTGAGAGATTATTCTGAGTACTGATACTGACAAAAAAAAAAAAAAGACTAGTTGTAGTCATATGTTTTGTATTAGTAGAAAGGTTTTAAGTGGGGCTTTTTAAGTGTATGCATAGGGATAAAAGGTCAGGGATTTTTCTGAGGTATAGCTGTCTATGTGATGTTTAGATTCTAGAGTCAATTTGCACTACCTCAGACCATGGCTGAGATCAGAGGAGAATCTTCTTGCTAAGAAGAGGCACGAAGTGCAGAGATGCAGTCTGACCTAGTAGCTTCACAAATACAGTTCAGCATTTCACAGACTTAGCAGCTCAGTTTTGAAGACACTGTGTGTATAAATGAGCTTAGCAGAGTTCCTGAGCTAATGAGCTCTGACTCTTGCTACTGCACGGTAACTGGGGCACAGAGCTGCACTAATGCAGCTTTGTTGCTCTGTGGCCTGGAGCTGGCTCATTGTTCTTAGATTCCTATGAGAATGCTGGGCCCACACCATGCTCAGCACAGTCAGAGCCCATTGAGATCTGTCTGCACCCATCATTGCAGAGTGATTGGGGAGGTTGTTTCCAGTGTCCTTTGAATGAGTTGCAGATGAGTCTGGTTCTTCTGCTCTTTAGAACTCCTCTAGTTCCAAAATTCTTTTGGGCACTAAGTAGAGTGTTTTTCAGGCTTCTGATTTACCACCATTTGGTGAAGAATAAAATTACTTTATTCTAGACAAATATTAGTTCAAAACACCATGCTGGATTCTGAGATAGTGACGAAAACTGATATAAACAGCTGGCAATAGTTTGGGGATTTGTTTGGGTTTTGGGTGGGGTTTTTTTTCATGGGTTTTTTGTTGTTGTTTTTTTATTTTTGTCTTTCAATTCTATTATCAGATGTATGAATGTGCCAGTTTGGCAAGGTGTCATTTTCCAGTTCATTGCTTTGGAATGTCATGTGAGAAATGTGCATTCGCATTACAAGTCACTTTAATGGGTAATTGGATAAATGCAATTTAATGAGAGAAATGAATTTTTTAATCAATGTTTATGTAATTCATCTGTCAAGAAATTACCCTTATGCTATAATATAACATTAAGAGAGACAAAATAAAATAATGAGATGAATAAATTATCAACTGAACACTCATGTTAGATATGCTCTTTCCTCTTTTCAGTTGTGTCTGTTGGTAAGGCTTTTGAAAGAAAAGAAAATCGTGATTGAGCAAATGAAGGTTTAATAGAGATTTCTAGTTTGCTTCAGTCCAAATTTCGACAGTGGATTTTGTGCTAGAAGTGTCCAGGTTGTCTCCTATCTGAGACTCAGAACACTGATGCAGATGCCCAAGTCCAGAGTGTCCCAAAGACTTCTGTGGTTGCTAAAGATGTTATGCTGACACATTCAGGTTTCTGCTGAGGCATGATTTCTATGGTTCTCTTAAGAAACTTCCTTAGGACTACATTGGGATTAGAAGAAAGAGGAGGCTTGGATTCATTTTGCCTGATGATGGTGATCTGGTCTGCTTACATTCAAAGATCAGAAAAAGATTTGCAGAATACAAAAGGTTTTATCTGAGATGAAGATGAGTGTAGACCATGGACTGACAATGGGGACACTCTGGTAGAGGAAGGTATTTGTCAGTCTGTAGGATCACTTTTGGCTCTCAAAGGGAGAGAATGGCTTACATTTTGTTGTATCCCAAGAATGTTCTGACACTGCCGTCATTTAAACATTAACTCACCTCTTCACCAGAAGCAATGTTTCCAGATTTATTTCTGGTTTGTATAATGGCAGTGCCTTTGGCCAGTGTTTTGGGATTTTACTAGGGACTACTAAATGGAAGTGTAAACTGAAAAGCCAATTTTCATACCTTGGAAGTGGAAATAGACTTGTATCTTTCACAGGCTGAGAGCAGAGCGGGTTTTGCAACCCGAGTTTCTCTAGGGACTTTTATACTACCCCACTATATAGGACACCCTTGACAGTGCTCAGGTTGTACCCATAACTCTGTCCTGGGGTGAAATTCTGCTTTCTGGTTGCAGTTCTCCAAACTAGTACCATGAGCTAGTTTGAGCACAGAGCAGCTATAAGTAACAACGGGCTTTAGCAGAAAGCATGTGTTCTTCGTGGAGCAGGCACCAAAATCCCTACGTTGTGTTTGCATTCACAGGTACATTCTCTGCTCTTCTTAAATAATATAAGGCAGTGTTTACTCTATCACCTGGGGTTTTTTTTCCTCCAAGGAACTTTAACATCTCATCTATGCTCAAGTATCTTACTGACACCTGAGACACTACCTAGTGAATTAGTCTTTTACCTCTATGGCAACAAATAAGTCCTATTTATTCTGTGTGAGCATGTGGTTACCTTTTAGGACCCCTACATAGTGCCATAGTGCCTCTTTTAGTAAGAGTATGATTGAAATTTTATTTATTTTGGAAAAAGTAAGGTATCTTGCTCAAGACTATTGCTTGCTCATTGATCATGAGCTTTTTTGATACATTAATATGAATACTTTTAGGATTGATTGGCATAAAATATTCACCTTTCCTACTGACAAAATGTGGAGCTTTGGCAAAATACATAAAAACATTATAGTGCTATTAAACAGTCTTTAAAAACAAAAGGAGAATTAACTGGTTTGTTTTTCACAGTCTTATTTAGAAAATGGCAAAATGCTAATGCAAGTTATATGCCTCTCACATGTAACCCAGCTGTTATTTGTAGTATGGGCAGAATTATTTTTTCGTTATTTTCAAAAATATGTTAGAAGTTATTATCCTCTTTGTATCCTAGTTATATGATATATTGCAGGTAGCCAACCCTTCTTTTGTGTTAATTTTTCAGTTTATGCTGGTTACTTGATTATTAAGTTTTTGAGAGTAATTACAGCCATGCTGGTTTTCTGGTGTGAATGTATGTTTTTTCTTGAAGTAAGAAATATAATTCAAATTTTAAAGGTTGTACATTTGCAATTATAATTCCATAAACCCACTCATTTGTTTTCCAGCCAAACTAATCCAGGGCAGGGGTTAGAAAACTTCCTGAAGTTTTTCTGAAGATATTTCTACCCAACAGCAATGCTCAGTTTGAGGCTGAGGAAAAGTGTGATTCTCTCTTTGCCAGTTTAAGCTCCTGCTGAGTGCAGCGAGGTTGCAGACTTGGTAGCTTCTGCAGCTCCTCTTACTGTGACTGAGTTCCTGCCCTGGTTCAGTGGATAGGTGAAAGCCTACCACCACCTTGGGGTGAAGCAAACACTTGAGTGAAGTGTTGGCGGTGCCTTGCTGTTGAAGCACAGAGACTGTAGCACAACGGCCGTAACAGTAATGTACTGCGGCAGTCATGCAGCGCAACACTGCGGCATTAATTGGAAAGCGTTAATTTCAGTGATAGTTCTGACAAAAACCTCTGCCCAGGCTTTTCTGCCTTTCCTTAACAGGCAGCACCAAGGGAAAAGAGTGCTCCGAGTTCCTACTGAGTGATTCAACACTTTTCAGTGTCTGTCTTGGTGCTGTGTACACAGAGACCTCATTAATATGTGTCTTTTCGTAGTGTTGTTTGTCTTTTTCATAGTGTTGTTTGTCCTTTTCCCAGTGGTACAAGTAACATACTGCTGTTCCCATGACTTTTACCAAGTCCCAATCTGTGCATAAGTTTAAAACTGCCTACAGCCTCCTCAGCTGAGGGAAGTTATTATCCAGTGACATAGAGAATTTAAAACTCAATAGCACTTCTGGAATAATATCCTGTTATGACTGCTTACTCCAGAATACAATGGCATGCAGACGCCCATTGTGGCTGTTGCAAAATGGCTTTTACTGCAGCATCTGTTTTTGGTCAAGCTTGTTGTGTGTTGCAGGTCCAAAGGGACTGCAGCCCTCTGGGAGAGAGTGCAACTTTACCCTCATTCCACAATATTTTCTGTGGGAGTTCATAGCACACAACTGACCCTGTCATTCACTTGTGCTGGTATTCCCCTGTCTCTTCTTAAAAAAACCCTTCTCGTTCTACTAATTATCACCAGACTATTTTGAGTAATATAATGTCCTCCTTTGATTTTTTTGATGGCAGTTGAAACTGTTAAAACTTCCAAATTTTTTTTTTTTTTTAATCTTAAATCCTGTAGATGTTGTTATTGTCAGCAATTTAGGAAATATCTTGTAGCAATTTTCAGGTATACTGTATTCTTCCTGGGAGTTGAATTGCTCAGTCACTAGAAATAGAAATCTTGTATTGGACTGCTAAAAACACTACAGCTAGTGAAGTTCCCGTGGAACCCTGGATGAAAACATGTGGGAGTCCTACAGAAATTCCCACAATTAGACGTTGTCAGTCCCTGGGTATTTGAAGTTGTTTGGGACATGGAAACATTTCTGCTTTATTTTTACCCTTGCATGGAGGCTCTTTCAGTATCATGTAAAGATAGTTGTATAGTGCAAAAATATGATAACCTTAATAGACCATTTGAAGATGGAAGGACTGTAATTGTAAGAGCTGTTAACCGAGACATTCTTACCAGACTGTCAAATTATATAATATCAACTATGTTGTAAACTAGGATGAGGGGTAATGACAGGCATTTAAAATAAATACTAAAATAAAAATACTTTAACCATCTGAAGTCTATAAAATACTTTCAAAGTCTTACATCATTTTCAGTGTCATGTGCTTGACACAGTATACAGTATTCCTCAGGAGCAAAATTCCTGACCAGTCAAGCACATACCAAGGGAGAGATGTGTAAGACTATTTCAATGGTGTGCTATTTCTACAATATACAACAAAACTGCTTCTCATAAATACTCAGGTTTCACTGTATTCACGTGGAGTTTGCAAACCTGATTCTAGGAGCACTCTGGACTTTGAGTATCATGTCCCATGTTTGCAGATTTGTTTTAATCTGCTAGTATCTTGGAAATATTACTAGCTTATCATGGTTAAAAAATACCATTTCCTGGTTGCATAACGTGTTCCTCTGGAAAGCAGCTTCTTAGGAAGAATAGCACAGGAATCTAACAC
>NW_008236767.1:8053695-8088567 GCF_000691975.1 Corvus brachyrhynchos
TTCCTGCTTACTCTGAGAGGATAAACCCGTATTAGGAAGCGCATTTCTTCTCTGTAAAGGGCTAAGAATTTCAGGCAATTTCCGTACTGCTCATTAGAGGTCAGTAATGAAGCACGATGGAAAGAAGAGTTGCGCAGGCATTAAAGAACTTGGTTCCCTTCTGTTCGGGGTTTGAGACGGAAAAAAAATCTGGTTTCCAGATGTAGAATTTAATTATAGTCTCTTAAAAGAGATTTCATGTTAAAATGAATGAGGATTTAGTTTATGAACACTGGATAAAACATAAAAGTAATTTAGTCTCTGGTAATATTTATGTTCTAGTACAGTATCCAGGAATTGAATGCATGCTAGATGATTTTGTAGGCAAACCCAACAGATTTAAATTACAAACTAAAGGTGTAATAACTATCTCGGTATGCCTCCCAACAGAGATACATTACATGGGAGAAAGCCACATGGCTGCCTTAAGGACAGTGACTCATCTTCTGTTCTGACTAATCAGTGCTATAGTGAGTATATGGTGAGTATCATCTAAAAGTTTCAGGTTTTATGACTTCGTTTGTATTTTAATGTGGATTTCAAATCACAAATGCATGCAATGTAACTCTTACTTGGTTACTGATGTCCTGAATGGACATCTGATCTTCCAGTTTCAATATGCACCATTAAGACCCATCTCCCCTCTCTTCTAAGGCCCATTATGGCTCCAATCCAAATCTCACCATTGTTAAGACTCCACTGCTTCCTGCCAACTTTTTTGTCAGCACCCTAAAATAGTAGAGCCCAAGGGACTAACAGTTCATATTGGTAAGAATGGTGAAGCAGTTTAACAGTTTAAAACAAGTGCTTTTAAATTTCCTTGAGAAATTTACATAATCTAAAAAAAAAATTCCTCTGCAGTCATCCAATTTCAGAGTGGAGAATCACTGTGATTTTCATTTTGGTCTTAGAGACAGAATTATTAGTGTACTAAATCAAGTAAATTGCGTATCATGCAAAGGTAGGTCATTTTCTGGATTTAATAATGCAAAATCAATAGAAGCATTTATTGCATTCTGGTGCTTTCTGAACATGGTCTGAGTTTTTCAAAAAACAGTTTTTCAGCACTCGGTGCTGCATTCTGGTGCTTTCTGAACATGGTCTGAGACAGTTTTTCAAAAAACAGTTTTTCAGCACTCGGTGTACTGTGAACTGCTGCCAAGGCAGTTCCTCATAAACCTCTCCCAGCAGTCTCTGCAGTTAACATCTTCCTTCCTTATCCCCTCTTCAGGTTTTGCTCAAAGCTTCAAGTAAACATTTCAGCTTTTCCATATAAGAATAAAAATCACAATCAGTCAGCACAAACATGTGCCTCTCTCTTATGGAAGTTTTGGGTTTTAACTTAAAGATAAAGAGGGTTCCCTTAAGAATCCAAAACTTCACTCCTTGTCTTCTCCATATACATCCATCTCCATCCACTGCTCTTTCCAAGCTATCTGGTTGCAATCACATTAATCTCAAGAGTGAAACTAATGGAATCCTTTTTTCAGTTTTGAATATGACCTGTGTTAAACGTGGTACATTAAAATACCTAAAGAAATTAGTCACTCAAAACTGAATCTTGCTCTGATGGACAGAACAGAGTTACCTGTTTAGACTGAAGTACCAGGAAATCCATTAGTATATCCTGCTTACCATTCTCATAGGAGATAGTTATTCCCAGGAACATAAACATTTTTAAAGTGAGGTGGTAAAGTCAATGTAGTAAGTGAAGACCAACTGTATTTTTGAAAGAATCTCAGGGACTGCATGTATATTCAGCTTCTGGAATTGGTCCTGTTCAGTGGAAGACTGCCTAAGATGAAGGTTCAATTGTGGAAGTTTCTTAGCAGGGAACTAGTAAATAAAATAGAAATATTTGGGATCTGACCCAATAGATGGGCCTCAAAGGTAAGAAGCAACCATACCTGTTTTTAGGGAAGTAGAGATGCACCCTCCCCAGGAAAAAATTATATAGAATTATTTAATTTTCTACTGCATATAGTGCAATTATAATGCGTATTGTGAGGCAATGAGAAAAGAAATCTTTGTGATTATCACGCAATTCTGTCTCCCTCTCATTTCTCTTCCTTTCAGGTGGGTAATGGCACAGTTGTGAGACTTTGTAGATTTTGCCTAAGTGCAAAAATTGCTCTTAGATACTGAAAGGGCACAGTGCTTTATAGATATCAAAATACCTGGTTGCCCCCAGCATGTCTTCATGGGCAGAACCTCTAGGCAGTGCATGGTGAGGAATGATGGGGCATCATGTTCTGATTCCAGGCTGCTTGAGCTACACAGTGCACGTGTTTCGAGGTTAATTCAGCAAATAAAAGGCCAGGTTTTCTGCTCCATTAGATATAACCTGTATAGCCAGCTAGACTTAAGTTGATTTGAATTGGCATTTTGGTTCCTCTAGTTCAGGGCCACTGTGAGGAAGAGAACAGCAGGTATAGCAGAGGAGGTGTTTTGTTCTGCTCATCAGTCTTCTTAAATGTTTGTTTGAATGTTTGTTTTTCTTATTATTTTTTCTTCTTATGAGAACTTAGAAAAAGAAGCAAAAAGGCACAAAGTAGTTTAATATCGTTTCCTTATCTTTATGATGTCATGCTTCTATTGCACATGCACAAGAAGTAACTACAGCATAGCGTAGAGATTTCCCATATTGTTTAATGTAGCTGTCTTGAGGTGATTTTATGATGTGTATCCCATATCGCTGCCCTATGCCCAGGAATTAATTTTGTACCTTTCTATGCCTTTAAACTGAGCCTGAGAGGGGGGAGGAAACCCTAAGCAAAACTTCTTCAAAGCAGTTTGCAGCTTGTTCAAGGTCATACAGAGACAGAGACTTTTTTTTCAGCTGCGGCAGGGGAGTGAGGAAGCACCCAGCTTGCTGCTTTCCAGTCAGCTTTTGGTCAGTTTCAGCTTCTTTTTTTCTGGAGAGAGACTGCGGGTTGAACTTTTTTTCCTTTGCTGGAATTTCAGGTTTTCTCCCCTTTCTGCTGGACTGCTTCAAGATCAGAACACATCAGGAGGACTTTCCACTGAGCACAGAGGGCCTGGCCCTGGGCCAAGCCCCAGCTCCGAGGAGGAGGGAGACCAAAGGGAGGACTCTAACACTTTCCCAGATTTTTTTTCCACAGCGAGAGATTTTTATTATTTAGCATTATTTTCCTTTTCCCGTGTGTTTGTTAAATAAATAGTTTTTATCTCTTTCACTTTCCTTCGAGGAGAATTTATTTTTTCCCGAACCTGGTGGGGGAGGGATGGTTGTGACCTGTCTTCTCTCAGAGGATATATTTCTAAATTTGGCCAAACCGGAACAGTAGCTAATGAGGACAGTCCTAGCACTTGGCCATGGCAGCATGGAGCTGCATTTGTTTAAATTGTGGAGGACGTATGTTCTGTATTTACTCTTATTTCCTAGACTGAAGCATGGGGGGAAATTTTTTCTATGCTGGATTTAAACTTCCAGAGTATTATAACATATTTTGATCTTTTATCCTTATTTCTCTTTCAGTGAAACAGCAGGGAGGACTTGCTGGTCTGACAGAGAATTGTAACTTTCAGGTACTGTTGCAGGTCGCACTAAAAACTGCTCTGTCTTCCCAGGCAGTCCACGCTTGGTTCAGTGCAATTGTGCTGATCTGCTCTCCAGAAAATGTTCCAGAGCAACGGTCTAACACAGCAAGTGTGCTGTGGACCCAACTTGTCCTCACCTTCTAATTTGCTGGCACTTTGTTCTATGTAATATGATGTTAAATGTGCCAAAGTGTTGAAAATCCTGATCTGAAAACACTCTGCACTAACAAAAGGTTATTTTTTCCCAAATTATTTCACAATGTAAGACCCAACCCAGAGGCAAAAGAAAGTTCATGCAGAAAAGGAGTGGAAGGGAACCAGAAAGGGTATTTCTTTGGGCATCTTCCTATTTGCAGTATTACATAACTATGGCAAGTTAAGATGCCTAAATAAAAGACCATTGAACATTTTTTTTCTATTTTACATTTTTAATTTTTTTTTTTTTTGTATTTTCAGCACTTATGGGAAAACTGGCAAATTCAACACTTTATGTTTAGTAATATGCTGTAGCTTTACCACATACTGTTTCTGTCTCTAGTTATGTTCCTAAAAACCTACTCAGGTCTATCCTTACTCTTCATCTGTGTTGCCACTTCTTCATGTGTGTTCAGGAAGGGAGTCAGTATGTAATACTAATGAATACTGGATAGATGATAAAAGGGTCATTGCAAGCACTCTTTTCTTTCATAACCACTCTACTGGACATGTAGGCAGCATTTCCCTTGTGTATATAATCAGACTACACTCAGACTTAATCTCAGTAATTGCATTTTGGGAAATAAGATACTTTTTCCCCAACAACACTGGAATTTGTTCCACTAACTATTTCAGTAATTAAAAAGAAAAATCAGTAATTTTATATCAAAAGATACCAACTTCACATGCATCTATACTGTAGCCCTGAAAAGTTTTGTTCAGACATCTCTTATGGTGTCTGTGAAGCAAAGTATTTATTTTGGTAATCTGTACCATCAGCATCTTGCACCATAGCATTTACCAAATTATTGTACCTTAGACCAAATTTCATTGTTCTCCAAATCACTGAAAAGAAGCTCTACTCTTGAAGTATTTACTTGAGCATTTGAGGACAAAGACTTTTTGAAAATGAAACTTTGGGGTATTGAGAACCCACACACTGGCCAGAAATATGGGGCAGTGAGAAGTAATAGGCAGTTTTGGTTCAAAATACTTTGTTAGAAAATGATCAAGAGCATAATAGAAATACAATATAATGACTTTGAAATTTAATAGCCTTGCAGGTTTTATTTGTAACCTTTACATTGCTACATAACTGCAAAGGGGCTTGGGGCAGTTGTTTTTTGTAACAAGTTCATGATACAGTTGTATGTTACAGTGGCCTTTTACTGAATGCAGATTGCCATATCAGGCTGTCGTTTTGGGTAACTGCAGCACTAAGTCTAAGTCCTGAGAAGCTGTTAAGTGAGTATTTGAACTCCAAGTAGCGAAGGAGATTTTAAATGTCCTTTAAAGCCTTACAGAAATAGTAATAACCACCCCCCGCCCCCCAGATTCAGAACTGCTCATAATTTTAATTTGTTATTTCAGTCACCAGAGATTAATTGAAGACCAGAAAAGTTATTCTCAGTCATCTGACTGGTTTCTGCAAAGCCAAAGCAGCTGGAACACTATTACACGTAACTCATCTAGAGGGGCCATTACCATTAGTCACATTAATGTCTGATCGAACCATTAGCTTAGGTGAACTCTCAATCAACATCCATTTAATTTTTCTTTTGTGAAGAATTGTTTCTGTGAAGGACAGATGGCTGTCTCTAGCCTTGACAGAAATCTGAGGGGGATGCTCCTTCCCCATTTAAGTTTTTGGTACAGGATTAAAGACAATTTGCGTATTCTGGGCTGTGGTAAAGACAGATTGTAAAAAAGTAGGCAAAAATTAAATAATATCTTAATATCAAATAATCAATAGTAAGCTATTGTTGGCTAAACTCTGGATAGTCCTTTCACGGACTCATACCATGTAGAGAGTTTTCTTTTATGACTATTGCGTGATCTTCTCTGAAAGCTCAAAAGTTACATCTTTGCCTCTAAGAAAGAAGCTGTAAAAAAGATGGAAAGGACAATGAATGCACAGCATTCATTGACAGGCCATGCTGCAAAAGTCAGGTGGCATTTTGGTGAGTAGAGCAATGACTACTGCCTATATAGTAATGCACATGCATCAGGAACATTGTCCTGGGACTAATTCTGGAGCAGAACAGTTCTAACTGAGTTATTCCTTAGATCAAAAATTGACATCTACATCCGAGTGGGTTTTTAAAAGTATCTTGTTTTAGAATGCACAATCAAAATGTAAGCCAGCAAGCCCTATGGGCAGTTTCTGGTCTGTGGTGGAGGAATGTAATTGCTGGGTGATTTGTCGCTGGATTCTGCACCTGGGATGGGGTAACCCTGGTTGTGTGAATAGTGTGGGGAAAAAGAGCTTGGAAACAAGTGCTGTGGAAAGGGACCTGAGGTCCTGGTCAATGGCAAGTTGAGCATGTGTCAGTAGAGCCCTGGCAGCCAGGAGGGCCAAGCGTGTCCTGGGGGGCATCAGGCACAGCATCACCAGCTGGGCAAGGAAGGGGATTGTCTCGCTCTGCTCTGCACTGGTGTGCCCTCACCTTAAGTGATGTGTGCAGATTTGGGCACCAACAATACGAAAAATACATTAAGCTATAAATGAGTGTCCAAAGGAGGGCCATGAGGGTGGTGATGAGTCTGAAGGGCAACTCTTGTGAGGAGTGGCTGAGGTCACTTGGTTTATTCAGTCTGGAGAAGAGGAGACTGAGGGGAGACCTCATAGTGGTCTTCAAAATCCTCAAGAGGAGAAGCAGAGGGGAAGGTACTGATCTCTTCATCCAGACAGAACCAGAGAAAATGGCACGAAGCTGGGTCAGGGAGGTTTAGGTTGGATATCAGGAAAAGATTTTTCACACAAAGGGTGGTTTAGCACTGGAACGACTCCCCAGGGAAGTGGTCACAGCCCCAAGCCTGACAGAGTTCAAGAAGTATTTGGATAACACTCTCAGGCACAAGGGGTGTCCTATGCAGGGCCAGGAGTTGGACTGGATGATCCTGATGGGACCCTTCCAACTCAACATATTCTATGATGCTATGATTTCATTGTTTCAACAGCGTAAAAGAAACAGCATTTGACTCACCAAGCAGGGAAAGACTAAAACCATATTGCTTCCAAGCTATGATGAACAGCCCAGATGTACTAAAACATCCAGCAACAAGGACCCATATCTGAAATGCAACAGTCGGGAGTACTTTCAAGTTTTCCTCTTGAACTATTGCTTACTTATGTGTAGGGTAGTGGTAGGCAGTATAAATCCATGTGTTTGAGAAAGCAAAAAATTAAAGAATGCTTATATTCTTGTCCATTTGCATTTAAGCTGACCCCTCTAGTCTTGAGGCTTCACAGAGTTTCTAGAAAAGAATTTTTATGGCATTGAGGAACAAGGAAGTGATGTTCACAGAGGAGCATTTCACAAACGCAAAATTCCACCCTTCAGAGGGAAAGTATGTAGGATTGTGAACGGTTACAGTGTCCCAGGATCATAAGTAGGAAGTATGATCACATCATAGCAGTGCTAAAGTAATTAATACTATCAAGACAACGAGGTCTTTTTATTAGGATATTAGTCACCCGCCAAATTTCCTGCTGTGTTCCAGACAAAGCTGTAGTTCTTAGGTCTACTTTGTAGTTTTCTGCTCCTGACAGTTGTGCTTTAAACTTCTCTGAAATAAAACTCTGTATTTGGAAAAGTAAAACTTGTGCCAATTTAAAATACCAGTAGAACTGGATAACTCCTTTCATTTGAAAATAAATTAACTGAAAAATGCTGTTTAGGAAGGGACAAAATTGTTCATGATGGATGTCAAGTTTGGGGAAGAGGAATATCTGGAAAGAATGCTGAAAGTATTTGAAGAAGATGAAAAGTTTAATTTTGAAATGTACAGAAGTTTTAGGCTGTTTCTCAAAATGGTGTTTTTGCATAAACAATTTTCTTAAGTTCCACATGAAAAAGTAAAATATTTATGCCACAAAGAATGTCAGGAATATTTATTCACATTTATATGAGCTGAACTCTTTACCCACACTGTGGATTCTAAAGAACACTTAATTAGATTTAAACATACTCTTAGAGCTAAGCATATGTTTTAGGGACGTGATAGAGCATCTTTGCTCAGTTAGAGCTTGGACACTGATTTTAATGAGTGATTCTAAAAAAAATTAAGAAAATATTTCAGCCTGTATTAGACTGAGTTCGTGAATAAGGCCTTCAATGTGTGTCATACATACTAAGTAGTGTAAGTTGTTATTCACTGTTAGTGCATGTATGATTTCTAGAAAACATGTGACTGAACCCTTTCCTTTGGGAATTTCTTATTTTCGCTAGGAAGAAGACCTCTCAAAAGAAATGTTCTGTGTTAAAATACTATCTGTCTGCTGTAAAGTAGATTTTTGAAATGAAATTTGAGCTGTTTCTTTGTTTGGGCTCTACGTTTGTATCTAAACATTTAAAAACCACATTGGCTGTACTTTCTATTAGAAGATACCTATGGAAATATTTAAAAGAGTGAAAGATTTCAAGTCAGAATTAATTTACCTTTCACAATCCTTATAACAAACTTATAGAGAAAATACAAACCCTTTTGTGATCTTATTTTTCTGCTCTGTGATTTCATTATTAGTCATAGAAATAATTCAAATTCATGAAGATAACAGGTGACTGATTACTCAACGATGCAGCAGAATAAATCTGTTGTAACCATAATTAAAGAGTAAATGTGTTTCACACTGCCCATGCAGTGGACATTAAATGTGTTACATGGAAGAAGCAGACACCTTAGTGTTACCAGCAGTTCCCTAATAAATTGAGATAATTAATTTCTGCTGAACATCTTGCATACAGATGTAAGTTTAAACTTACCAAAAATATTTTTAGAGTTCTGTCTTTTTCAAAGTCACCTCCAATTAAAATAGCTGAGGGAAAAAATCAATTTTCACAACTGAATATCTATATTTCTCTTACAGCTAAGTGTCTCGGTTTTGAAAGACAGGTGTCTGCTAAGGAAGGCAGAGGCCCCCCTTGAAGTGGCAGATATAACCCCTTTTCCCTCCAAGTTATTATATTTTGAAATCAAGGGCCTTTAGGCAAAGATGTGGGAAATAGGAATAACAGTTCTTTACTCTATATATATATGTATATAACCAGTCAAACAAAACAACAACAACTATGGCAGTAACAGCAAGGGCGAGCAGGGCTACAGCGTAGCGAAAGCTCGAAGCAGCAGCGGAGCAGGGCAGCCACAGCTCGGTCTCCAGCAGGGCAGGGAAAACGGCTTTTGGGGTCCCGGCGTTGTTTCCAGCAGAAAGAAAGAATGGCCAAAAAGAAAGAAGCAGCAGCTCCTTTCTCTGCAGCTTCTCTCTCTGGACGCTCAGGGCGAACTGTCCCCACACCCAGGTGTAGACAAAGGAGTAGCCAGGCCCGCCCCACTCCCCTTTTTGTCTTTCTTAAGTACAGCTATTTGTCCCCTAGCAACATGCATATGGGAGAAAATTCCTTTAACAGGAAAAAAAACTAAGACTAAACTAAAACCCCAACACTAAGTAAGAGGTTTTGGCTGGAATCGAAGACTCATGAAGTAAGACCCATGCGGAGCAACCAGTAAAAATAGATCTCTTTATGCTCTGCTTTACATGTTTTCTAACCTCTTTAACACTTACGTGATGAGTACACTGAAGAAGACAAAAAGTTCTCATACCCCGACCTTGTCATAGTGATGTCAGTACTGGGGGACCAGCAATATGGGTGAGGATACCCAACACCTTCCAGCACTTGGTGGGCTCTCCAGCCCTTGGGAATAAGAGTCCTGCAATATCCTACGTCCATGGCTTGCCTAACCTATCTGATTCCTGCAGAAGGAAACACAATTTCATGCAAAGATATGCTGAAAAGCCAGAGATTCTAGATCTGTTTTATTGTTTTTGTGGCCTCCTCACAGGCTGGTAGCAGTGGATACCTTTCATCCTGACTTTGTTTTGCTTTTTGTAGCTGTAGAAAACCAGATCCAGGAGGAGGATCTGTGTGTTGTGCACAAAAAGGACCCTGGTGAGAAGGGAACTTTGGTACAAGAGAAATGAGCTCCTTGCAATTCAGGATATGAGATTTTATTTTGTTCTCATCATTTTTAATATTGTCATCATCAAATATTGTGCAGATAGATTTTATGTCCACAAGTTCCTTTGCACAGATACGTTTAACAACGGCCTTGACTTTCATGGCTAGAAGAGCTTCCTTGAACTTATTACTCCTGGTCTTTTAAAATCATGATCCCTACAGGAACTTAGCCAGCTAACCAGGAAATAATGGCCTGACATTGAGGCAGCTAAAAATAAATTACCCACTTTCATATAAATATCTATGTATGTATTTAATGTATGTGACTTACAAATTTGACATATTTTGCTGGTTTCCCTTTATATAATGCTTGTAGAGATATTGTAGGGTTGCTGCTTTTGCTGCATTGTAACTACATTTGTTCATAGAATGAAATGGTCAGATCAATATGATCATGGCAGTGAGCTTCTGCACAGGTGCCTTTATCAACAGAACTTTTTAAAATGGGTGTAAGTTTGCTGTTGTAAGGGCTTTCTGTATAGTTGTTCAGCAATTGAGCTGGTATGTGTAAGTACTAAGGGATTTGCCATTGCAAATCTTTAGTGGAAAAGTTTATTCTATAAAAATGAAAACTTTGTTTAGGAAAATTTCTGTTTTGGGACGAAGTTTTGGTTTTGAAAGAGACCTGACATCAATTCAGTGATTTGTTTGTGCTTTTAACAGATACTAAGTCCTTGACATTGCTCTGAATGCTTCCAGCATGAGTGCTTCAGAAGCACTTCCAGAAGATGGCAGTGAATGTCACTGTGCCTGCTCAAAACGTAATTCCTCTTTGCTAAATCAAGAAATCCAGCCATCAGTCAGCCTCCAGAAGCCTGACTGCCAGATTAGCCTTCAGATTGCAAAAACTTGGCACCAAACCTATGTTCCCCTTTGTATTTGGCCTGCATTTACCAAAAAAATGGTCAAAAGACACCAGCAGTTATGTAGTCCACTTTCCAACAGTGTTATCCTCTGAGTTTAAACAGATCTAGGCCTAAAAGTGCCAGATCTTAATCAATTGTAATTACTATTTAGAATTAATAGCTTTCCTGAATTGCTGACTTGTAAATGATTCAGAGACATTTCCCCGCACCTTTCTTGAGGTGCTATTAGCTTGATTTTGAAGAGACTTTAACATTTTGAACATCATTTCCTAATCCTTTTTTTATCTTAACTTTCTTTTTGAATTTGTTTCATGTGCACCTACAAACATACAAACACAACAATAGTTCAAGTCAATATGTTGACCTCTAAAGTCTGCTTCCCTGTAGTTTCTTTTTTTCCACTTTGAAGTCACCACAATGACACCTGAAATACTCCCATAAAACCGGACTGTGGTAGTTGCTGTATAAGCAGAGTCCAGAGAACAGAATATACTGAGCTGACCAAAGAAATAATAAGGTCAGAGTTGGGTTTGGGTACAGAGGATGACCAGTATGTATTTTAATGGATTTATTTATCAAAAAAACCTTTTATCCTCAGAATTTTCTGTATTTTAGATGTTAGTTCGCATTTATAATGTTTTGTTGTAATTTTGTTACTTGAATTTTCAGTTCTGTTGACTTAGCTATTTCCTTGGTCTGTCATATCTGAGTCTATAAGGTGTTTGTTTCTGACACTAGGTGTCACACTAAGAATGTTTCTGTTTCTGGAAAGAAACTAAATCCTTTCCCAGTAAAGGAGAATACAGACTTCCCAGAACATCCACACAGTCCGAGTGCCTGAGGTCAGTAGGAGGTTTTGCATTGATCTTGGTGCAGCAGAATTTGTGCCATTGATGCTTATCTTGATTCATTCCTTAAAGAACTGCAAGACTTGGACACAAACTGCCAATCTGGCAGTCACTTGGATTTGGTGTCCCCATTCAGTGTCCGAGGAGCCAACTAAGTGAATCATTTGCCTCCAAATGTTGCCCGGTCTTTTCCAAGACTTGGATATAGAGTTCATTAGATTTTCCAATACAGTAATCTAGCTCCATAAATAAAAGTACAAATGAGTGTTTCTCAAAACAAAATTCAGCAGAATGGACTGTGACCTTGCATGCCCTAAGACCTTGCATGCCCTAAGACTCAGAGTCAATGAACTGGTTCCTGGGCTTTGACTGGAGAATGTGTGTTATTCCATACTTCATGCTGAGACCTCAACTTGCCTGTGACTGTGACCTACAGTCAGTGCCTCTTTCCTTTGCAATGAGTTTCATGGGTACTCTTCTAGGGCCCATGTATGCACTAGGAGGATAGTGAGAGAGGTGGAAGAAGTAGCCTGGTGGTAGCAGAAAGGATTATTGTGCAACAATTGTGCAAAGTTTAGAGAGTCAAAGCTTCCAAATATTTTGGCAGGAGCTTTCCTGTATATAGCTATTTATATTTGGCCTAAACTGAAGCTTGTTGAAGTATAGAAGCTTGTGCATCAGTAGTGGCGCACCTTGGATTTGGCACTTAGTACAGATATGAAAAGATGGGTCCATGCCTGAAGTGTTTCCAATAATGAACAGAGAGTGTAGGTGGAAAGAGATGCAACAGAGAACTTCAAAACTCTGTATTCATTTCTCATTCGTGCTTTTTGAGTGAGCAATTTGTTCACCAGGTGTCTCATGCCAGCTCATGCTGATAGATCCAAGAACTTTATCTCGGAAGGTTCTGAAAGCTGTTAAAGACTTCATTCGTTCTTCCAGCCTGATGTTCTGAGAAAAGAGTTTAAATCCTAAACACTTGCAATTCTTCTGCAACACAGAATAGAGTCAAGTTGAAAGCACTATAAAACTTGTTTACAAGGACTCAGAGAGTGAAAAATTGTTTCATTTAAAATGTTGCAGAGGAAGTAGGATCTGACAGCTCAAGAGCCCGATTTTTTCCTGCTTCACAGCAGGGATAATGCACAACCTTGGAGAGCGCTTACACCAGGGCTCTCCTGGTATGCGTGGGCCTGGTAACACAAGGAGGATACAAGGTAGTGGACAAAATAATTTCCATTCCATTCACCTGCTTCTTCACAAGTTTTGTGGTTTTCAGTATCACAAGGGAAGGTCTGCTCTAGTTTTCCTCCCATCACTGTCTTGATGGGAAGAGCAGTGGTGGGACAGACACAGCTGGTTCCCATATTCCTCTTTCTAAGAGAGGTAGCAAAGGGAAGGATAGAGACTTCATAGGCCTGTTAATACTGTAGGCCACTGAAACCTGTTTCCTTTGTCTTGTACCACTCATCAGAGTAAAAAACCCAAAGAGCTGTTGATGGTGAAAAATTTTCAATGTCAGGTTAAACAGATATGAAATTCTTGGTGCTTGTTTCACCCTACTGCTCTTTGGTATGAATTTGATCTGTGTTTGCACTAGCGCAGATTAGATAAACAGGTCCTATGGAGCAAAGCCTTCCCAGTAACAAGTAAAACATGGTGTCAGTTCTCATGTTCTGGGATCGCTGTTATGCCCATTAAATAAAATTCTGGTTGTATGTATAATAAAAAGATAACGTTGTGCAGAAATGGTCAGGCTGGTGTTCTGGATCCTGTGTCATGTATTAGGATGTATTAGCTATTCTGCCACTTTCTTACACTGACTCAGACCTAGACAGAACACTGGTTTACGGTATTCTGCATTCTGAACACTGAAAGATAATACCTAATGTGGTGGCTGGTGGGCCTGTGGTACAAAGGACAAAGAAAATCTCCTGATGGGACAGTGCCTAGTACCAAAAGATCCTCCCCAGGTTAGAGTGACAGAAAAGGCTTCTCCCAGGATGCCCTGTTCTGTTATGTTAATGTACCCCAGTTCTGCTTCCCTGGTTGGCCTCCCTGCCCCTTGTTACTTTACATGTCCCTGCCCTAGAAGGTTCTCCACTCCAAGTTTCCCCCATTGGCCCTTGCCCCATTGCCACTCTCTCAGAGTTTCCCATTGGCTCCCATACCCTAGTCCTGCCTGTGTACTGCCCCCATGCCCTCAGATCATTGGTCTCTGATGCTCGCCCTGCTCCAGTATATAAACCTGGACCCTCCCATATTCTTTGTCTTGGTCCCTGGTACCCTTCACGCGTGTGGCTGCAATAAACCTCTCCCGTGGAACTCTCTACGAAGACCCTTGCTGCCTCTTTGCCGTCAACCCATTTTAAGGAGCTATCCGTGTGTGTGCGTGCACGCGTGTGAGTGTGTGGTGGTCCTGCCGAGCAGCTTCGCCTTGGAGACGCTTTTTGGAAGGTCGCAGCGCCTCATTATCCGGCACCGCCAAGCTGGAGACCGTGACAACCTAAGTCACTGTCTTTCAAATAAGAAAGCAAAAATAAAACTTTCACTGTCCAGTTTTGTCCTTCTCCATGCAAGACACTTAATGAATGTATGCCACAGGCTTATCTGCATGCTTGAGATAATGTAAACTGTAGCATGTTTAACATATTCTGCTTCAGATCATGTAGGAGATAATGGAGGAAGCTGCACAAAACAACTGCAGGCAGAAGTGAGGAAGGAGGAGCTGGCCCTATGAGAACCTGAGGGCAGCATTAGTACAGCTTTTACTGGCTGTTGGTGTCAACCATAGGCTTCTCAGTGCCTGTGGGCTGGGGGTGAGGGTTGCTTTTTTACCCCCCTGGTGCAGAGCCATCAGCCATAAGATGAAAAACAGAAAAATCATGTGGTGTTTTTTTTTGTCCTCAGCAAACTACGCTACCCTTGCTAGGTGAAGACAGCAATTCTGCAGGTCATCTGTCTCAGACCAGGGTACAGCTGGAGGAAATTGTGACAAAGTTGCTAAGGCAGGACATGAAGTGGTATATCTGGTGCCTGCTAGTTCTCCTACCTTATACTGTTTTCTAGTCTCAATGAGGAACAAAAAAAAAAAGCATACAATAGAATTGTGCATTTAAGTTCTAGCTCTGTACCTTCAATAACTGTACAGACCATAATGTACTTTAAGATATGTCAAATGTGTTCCTATCTCAAAGAATCACAGAATCATCAAGGTTGGAAGAGACCTTCAAGATGATCTTGTCCAACCATCAGTGTCATGGTGGTGACTCCACCACATCCCCGAGGAAGTTATTCCAATGCCTAACCATTCTTAAAGTGATTTTTTTTTCTAATATCTAATCTGAACTTCACCTGCTGCAATTTAAGACCATTTTCTCTTGTCCTTTCACTTGAGACTTGGCAGAAGAGACCAACCCACACCTCACCACAGCCTCCTTTCAGAGAGCTGTAGAGAGCAGTGAAATCCCCCTAAGCCTCCTCCTCTTCTCCAGGTTAAACAGCCCCATCTCCCTCAGTTGCTCCTCATAAGATTTGTGCTCCAGACCCCTCACCAGATCCATTGTCCTTCTCTGGACATACTCCAGCACCTCAATGTCCTTCTTGTAGTGAGTGGCCTAAAACTGAATAGAGGGTTTGAGGTGTGGCCTCACCAGTGCTGAGTGCAGGGGAACAATCACTGCCCTGGTCCTGCTGACCACCCTTTTCTTTATACAGGCCAAGATTCCATTGGCCTTTTTGGCCACCTGGCCACATAGATGCTCATATCCAGTCATAGGTCAACAAGCAACCCCAAGTCCCTTTCTGCTGAGCTCTCAAATCACTCTTCCCCAAGCCTGTAGAGCTGCTTGAGGTTGTTGTGACCCAAGAGCACAATGTGGCACTTCAACTTGTTGAACGCTATGTAGTTTACCTCAATCCGTTGATCCAGCCTGTCCAGATCTCTCTGCAGAGCATTTCTACCCTCCAGCAGATCCATACTCCCACCCAGCTTGGTATCATCTGTGAACTTACTGAGGGTACACTCCATGCCCTTGTCCAGATCATCGACAAAGATGTTAAACAGGACCATGCCCAAAACTGAGCCCTGGAGAACATCATTAGTGACCAGACACCAAACTCTAGTATGCCTGTTGTGCCCTACTATGACTTTGCTGACCATCAAAATTATTCATATAGTCCCAGATTTCTAACCCTCTGAAATCCACTGAAACTCCACTGTGGGGAGGACCACTATTACACACTTGTTCATATGCCTTTGGTAAAAGAAGAGCCTCATTAAAGAAAATAATTTTTTGTGTGTGTGTCCAAGATCTTGCTGCCTTGTTCAGTCTGTTTCCTTTGCATGTATGAGCACCATCTCTACCCCTAGGCAGCTGCACAAAATTCATCACAGACCAGTTTCTTTTTGATGATTTGGTTTCCTTTTAATAGCTGTCTAGAGGCAAATTCTTCTCAAACCATTGAGTCTGAACGAAAACCCTACAACATTTGGAGCAATTTGGATACAAAATGTTTGGCTTAGATCCATTTCTGTATTTCGTTCTAGAGCCCTTCTTCTTAATTTCTAGTGCACTAGATGTAATATTTTCCTTGTGCTGCTTCTGGTACCTACTCTCACCTGTACAAAACCACTAAAGATTTGTATGATACTCTGAGCATCATTGCTGCCACCAGTGCAGAATGGAAACCCAAACAGAGCAGATCAGCTTCTTTCTGCTGATCCATTCTGACCACTTTCAGACTGTTTTCTGAGGTGTTAAATTTTCCTGATATTAGAAATGCAGGAAAGCTAAATGTTATCTAAGGAGCAGTGTCTGGGACCAACTCTGATTTCTGATTTCTGAAAACAATGTTTTCAGTTTAGATTGTTGGTGCAGCACATAATGGGGGCTAACACAGTATTGCTCTCATGTGGTTCACAGCAAAGCTGACTCAACTCTTGTTTCTCTCAGTGTTTCTTAATCTACCAACACAGTTCCAGCATCAGTTATGTTTTTGCTGGCTGACACTGCAGGTCCTTGTTACTTGTTTCAGTTCGCTCATTTTGGAACTCAACATTTGCATTGTGAAAACATTGAAACTCATGAAATTAAAGTGTCTCCAAAGAACACTCGGGGCCAGTGAAAATCTGCTTACATAACTCTCATATAGAAGATGGAGTCAATCAAGCTTCTGTCTTCTATCACACTTCCAGTCTATTTCCATGATAAGAAGAAAGAAGAGTAATCTGCTAATAAAAGCAGCTCTATCATGTCTGCTTCCTTGGATGGCTGCATAGGGCAGATATATAAGTATTGTCTCACATAATGCTGTATTATTTAACTATAGGCTGATCTGCACTAGTAAGTGCAGGACTGTTAGGCAAAGTTAGTGTGTGTGAATTGTTCTACCTGTGTCATATTCTCTAAAATGTTTGTAAAGTCCTGAAGAGTGTTGCGGTGGCTTTGCATGCTGACACACTGCAGTAAAGGGAGGGCTCCAAAAGGACATCTGTGTGTACAAGATGCTGGATATCACTGTGGAATCATAACGTACATCTTTACAACAGAAATGAAAGCTAGAGAAAGGTGAGATAAGGGAATCTCCTCAGAACATATTAAATCTTAATTCACTGCCAACTATGAAGCTATTGTCTCCCTAAGAAAATATTTGGGTGAGACTTCCCTCAGTGCATAACATAGCAAGCAGTATGTGAAAAACTACGCACAGTATTCTGAATACATGAAAATTTGATAGTTAGCTGGTTTGTAATCTTGGATTAAAATTAAATATTCAGATTAATTTGGGGCTCAATTTTCATTCAAATTAATTTGGGGCTTCAATTTTGTAGGAACAAAAAGTGGGGCAAACCATCCTTATGTAAACATCTATTTCCAAAGACCTCTTAATTCCGTCTGCAGATACATTGCAATGCCTTGAGTTTAAAACAACAACAAAAATTATCTCATACAGCTGGCTATTTAATCCTCCCTAACTATTTTCCTGGGGTTTTTTTAGCTGTATAGCTCTGTTTCTTAATATAACTCATCTCTTTTAGCAAGATTACCCTTCTGCTCTTTATAGTACCAATAAATTTCTCACCTAATATTTCCTCCTTCCCTCAGCCCTCCAGAGAACCCTTTTTGCTTCTTATTTAGCTGTAAAGTCAAAGCTTCATTTTGATCAACCAGTTTTGTGTTCCCTGACCTACTGCCTGTTGTATTTCAAGCAGCAGCATCTTAGAAACGTATCTGTTTAGATCACCTGAGAAATGTTCAGAACTATGTATGCTCAGTCTTGAGAAACACTTGGATGTGTGGGTACATGAATCTTTTCCCTTCTGGCTTGAAACATTTCCAGGCTGCCAATTTTTAACTCAACAAACCAGTTGGAGGAAACAGATGATCTTTTTTGCCATTAACTTTCTCACGTGATTTGGCAGAGCTGCCATGAATGAAAAGGAAGTGTAGAAACAGGGGGAAAGATTGCATTCATTTTAGAATCTGAGGATTGTGGCTTAAGAAGACATCAGCTTTTTTGGGGGGGCTTTTTTTTACTATTTCTTTTACCCTACTCAAGTGTGCCTGGAACAGTGTTCCCATTTCGGTGTCTTTTGCAGTCTTTTTTAATTAGACACATAAGTGCCCATAAAAACCTTGTAGAAAACCCAGAGCAGCACTTTTATGTAACCCTACTGCTGGATGGCAAATTGCCACCTCCTGCCCCTCACTCATCCCCTCTGACTGATCATTTTGGCACTGCCTTACTTCTACACAAGACTTACTCACTTAAAAGACAACATTCTCATTTTAGATTTAATTTTTCTCTGCTTATAATTTTTCCATAGATGCATCTATTAACTTTGCTTAGGATGTGTACTGATCATCTCAGTACCTGTTATTTATTGGTTGTTTCTTTGCTGGTACTGTAATTTGTGCATAGTTCTGTTGCTTTGACCTTGAAGTCTGGCATTTTAGAGCCTTCCAGGTGCCAGTTCTCCACCTAGTCATAGGAATCTGTGGATGCCTAGCCAAAATTTTTTGTCCAGTTTTGCTGTGGCAAGACTTAATGCAAACGAATTCTACAGCATAGGTAACAGAAACACTGGTTTCTGGTCATGTATTTCTTTGAAATATGTGACTTGGTATTATGTGTTGTTGGAATATTGTACTAATTATATTTCTGAAATAAGAAAGGAAAACATTTGGAAGGTAGCAACACTCTATAATGTTTATTTCAAACCTAAGGTTATGAACAGCTGTGCCTGCGCTGCCCTGTAAACACACCTACTTTGTTGTCATGAGGCCGCCTTTTCTGACCCTTCCACATCTGAAATGCTGTATTGGGATAGTGTTTTGGTAGCAATGGGGCTTTAGGAGCAGTTTCTATGAGAAGCTTCCAGAAGCTTCCCCCACATCTGACGTAGCCAATGCCAGAAGGCTCCAAGACAGACCTCCCACTAAGCAAGGCTGAACCCATCAGCAATTGTGAGAACACCTCTGGGAGAACATATTTCATAAGGGAAAAGAAATTACAGAAGCAATTACAGCCAGAGAGAGGAGAGAGAATATGTGAGAGAAACAGCTCTGCAGACCTTGCAGGATCAGTGAAGGAGGAGGAGGTGCTCCAGGCACCACAGCAGAGATTTCCCTGCAGTCCATGGCGCAACCAATGGTGAGGCAGCTGTGCCTCTGTAGCCCATGGAGGTCCATAGAGGAGCAGATAGACACCTGCAACCCATGGAGGAGCCATGCTCTGGAGCAGGTGGGTGCCCAAAGGAGGCTGTGACCCCGTGGAAAGCCCCTGCTGGAGCAGGCTCCTGGCAGAACCTGTGGAGAGAGGAGCCCAGGCTGGTGCAGGTTTGCTGGCAGGACTTGTGACCCCATGGGGAACCCAGACTGGAATAGCCTGTTCCTGAAGGACTGTACCCCACTGAAGTGACCTGTGCTGGAGCAGTTCTGGAAGAACTGTAGCCTGTGGGAAGGACTTAGATTGGAGAGGTTTGTGGAGGACCGTGTCCTGTGAAAGGGACCCCACACTGGAGCAAGGAAAGAAGTCCTGCCCCCGAGGAGGAAGCAGTGGCAGAGACAATGTGTGATGAACTGACCATAGCCCCCATTCCCTGTCCCTCGTGCTGCTGGCAGGGAGGAGGTAGAGAACTGGGAATTAAGTTAAGCCCAATAAGAAGGGAGGGATGGGGTTAAGGTTTTTTTAAGATTTGATTTTACTTTTCATTATCCTACTCTCATTTGACTGGTAGGAAATTCCAGTAATTTTCCCAAGTCAAGTGTTATTGCCTATGACATTCAGTGATGTCTCCCTGCCCTTATATCAACCCACAAATCTTTGGTTATATTTCCTCTTCCCTGCTCAGCTGAGGAGGACAGCGATGGAGCAGCTTTAGTGGGCACCTGGTGTCTAGTCAGTGTCAACCCATCACGAATGCCAGATTAAAGACAGAGGACAACCTGACCTTCACAGAACTCTCTGCTATGCTCTTTCAGACCTTGTGGATAACTCTCCTTTGGGAGTAGCCAGAACTTCCTTGGAAGGGAGCGTGGGAAAGACAGCGCTAGTGCACCTCTTCTTCCATTATATGAGTTAGAGTGTTAGCTTGACTGCACAGCAGTACAGAAACAGTGTGCCAGGGAGGAGAATTTTTCTCTGTCCCATAGAACAGTCCTACCTGAAACTCTTGCTAAAAAGCCTGTTTCATGTCCTTCATGGACCAGCACTAAATCAATGTTTTTTCAGAACCATGGCTTCCTAAAACAATGTAAGCCTATCTTTGTTCTCATCTGTACTTTTAAAGTGATTCAATGATGCTTCATTTTCAAGCCTGAGTTATGTATGAGTTTAGTTATTGGCAGACATGAAGATTGAAATTCAGTGTTTATTTGACAAATGCATAGAGCTTGCACTTGTATTCTTACAGTGGCTGAAATGTTCTACAGTTGGAGGGACCATCTCTAGACTTGATAATTTTACTCACAGTGTCTTTGAAGCACCTGCCAACAGGTGGGCACGATGCAGTTTTCTGCTTTTCAGCTGCTTAATCAGGTGTCTAGTACACTTAATCTGTGTCTAGTACAGAAGCAATGGAGGTTGTCACAGGTGAAGCAAATCTGAATGCACATCCAGCTCTTAGGCAGTTGTCTGTGTAGGTATGTTTACATGCAATTCACCAATGTCAGCCTTACTTGTTTTTACTTTGGATGATCCTGGACACTTAAGTTTCCAACAAAAGTAGTTCTTCCCACTTACATTGAAATTTTGGATCTAGTGCAATTAGAGGATGATTGTGACTGATTCTAGTTTTCATACTTTTAAATACCTAAATATCCTTCATTGACTTTTTCTTCCGTTATTTTGTTGATAAAGTCTATAATTTTGCTCTAGCACAGAACTGTATCAGAAGCAACTTCAAAAGTTATAATTATGTAACTGGTAAAGCTTTTGTTGTGGATGTGATATCCCAGCCTTTGAAATGGATCATGGGAGTTTTCTTATTCAGAAGTATATCTTTACTTCATGTATTTTTCTTCCACAAAATAATCTTTTTGAGCCCTGGAAACTTTCAGTATCCATGATACCCTAAAACAAGAATGTTGATTGTACATAATGTCCTGAAGTCTCTTCCCTGGGTTTGGGTAGGTGGTTTGCACCTTCTCTAAACCTCTTGTAATTTTATAGATCTTTGTCATAGTCCTCTCAGTTACCTTCTTTCCAGCTTAAGGCATTTAGTTTGAATTAATTTTTCCTTGCCTGACAGCCACTGCCTAATTTTCTTCATCACTGTTGCAAATGATGCCACCAGTATTATGCATCACTACATCTTTTTGGTTTCTTTCCTATTTCTCCCTGAACTGTTGGTCATTTTTGCTTGTCTTTGTTTTTACCAATGTGAGGCACTGAGCTGACATTTTTATAGAACTATTTACTATAACCTTGAGATTCTGTTTCTGAGTGGTATTAGCTAGCTAGGAGCTTCACATTCACTTTATAAAGTTAGAATTGTCATTTTTTCCCTGACATTACTTCAGATTTGTCTTTATTGAATTTCATTTGGTATTTTATTGCACAGTATTGTGAAGTCCTGCTGCAACTCTTCTTAATCAGCCTTCATTTTTAGTTCTGTGAGTGATTTAAACTTTGTCACTTTGACATTCATGATCATTTATGAATATGACAAATCATATCAGCTTGAGTATATGTCCTCTACAGAGACTCCATTATTGACTCCTTTCTTTTGTGAAAATTAACCATTTGCTATTCCCTTTAGTCAGCCAGTTAGCTTCCCTTTATCCCAAAGCAGCTTTTTTTTTTTTCTAGGAGCTCTTCAAGGGGTCTTCATGACACTTTTTCTGGAGATTTAAGTAGTTATATTCACAAGATTCACATACCTGTCCTTGACTCCTTCACAGAACTGGCGCAGATATGAGAAACATTACTTTGCTTCATGAAAGTCATATCAGCTCTTCTTAAATGTTTTGTAGTATTGACATCCAACCATGTGCAGTAAACCAGGTCCCAAGCACTCCAAAGAAAGTGTGTTGAAAATAATGTAATGATAATACCATGGTACTATATAAATAATGCAATGCTTTTAAACTTAACAGAAGGGGATAAACTTTAATACTAAATTTTAAACATATTTTAAAATTTTAAGAAACCCTGACATGGTAGGTGCTAAATGTTACTCAAAAAGCAGAGTTAAGTTGCAAAGAAGTGAGGCTGTCACATCCACACATCTCAGTAGAAGTCAGTGCCATAGGGATGCTACCTGGGGCATCTCATCACCAGTGTAAGACCTCTTTAACACTAATAGGACAAGCAGATGCAATGTTTTGTAGTTAGCTTCTTTCCTTGCCAATGTCTGTCTCCTTAGATTCTCCTCCTCCTGGCATTTCTATTTTTGCCTGTGTATGTTAAACACTTAACTTACAAGCTGTAATACAGGCATTCAGAAATGCATCCAAAAGGTCTACAAAAGTCAGTCTGTGTTACTGCACCTCCTTTTTCAGTATTTGTGTATTTTTTCTGCTTGTTGTTTCGCCTAGAAGCAATCTGCTCTGTGCTTTTGCAGTGTGTGGCATAATGGGGTCATGGTCTTTGAGCAGAGTTCCTAGGTACCACTGAAAGTTTAGCAGGGTTTCTCCAGATGCCCACTGATTCTATTCACTGCTGCAGTGTTTTGTGCAGTATAATATTTTTCCTCTAATGTTTCCTGGATACTTCCCAGAAGCAATCATGTCTGCTGACACTGAGGCAATTTTAAGTGAGAGGTTACATCCTACAATGTTTATTTCAGCTGTTTTGTAGTAAAGTTCGTTTAGCCCTGGTCCTGGAGTTTTGTTACAATGCATTATGTCAATCTGGCCAAAAATGTTTTCAACTCACACTTCAATTTGAGACAGGACTGTGGTGCATCTGCTGTTGTGTTTCAGTGTGGAACTCTGCCTGGATATTGAAGAGAGTCCTGCATGCCAAAGAGAGGTGCAAAATGCTAACCTAACTTTTCTGCTGTGGCCATAATTCATGTGCTCCATTATTTCTTCATCACCTATTAGCCTTACAGACTATCTGGTCAGCTTCCTCTTCCTTGTGTATTTGAACAAGATTTATTTTTAGTTTCAAAGCTTTTTGAAAAATATTCGTCAGATTTTTATTAGCCTGTCTTAAGGAATTTTTACATTTAATTTGTCAGATTTTCGTTATTTTCTATTTTCTTTGTTTGGAAATAGTGTCAGCTCTTTTCAAGAAAGCCATCTCAATCTAATAGGTTTCCTTGGTGAAATGCTTAATCTTACTAGCCTTTCCTGGGCATTTGAGGGGAAAGAAGAAGAGGAAGGAAGGTTTTAGTAGATGCTGAAGGGGTTTTATGGTTCATACTTACTGCTTTAAGAATGCAGAATTGATTTTGTGGCATCATGTAGCAACATTTAGAATGCATATTAATATCAAAGAGGAATAAAAAAATACTGGACTTTCTCAGCATGTGTTAGGGTTTTAGCCCTCATCCCCACAAGTGTATATTATGTAGATAATGCCATTTAAACTTTTCACTTCAGGATCCAGTGGATCAGGAGACAGCCTAAAAAGTCCCCAGGACTTCTGTGTGTGAAAAGGAAAGACAAACAGACCCTTTCAGAAGCCAGTGCAATATCTTGCTTTCTCTATGGTAGTTCTGTCCTGCAGTGTTGTGACAATTTGCCAAGCTGTGCCATATGTCTGAGCTGCTTCTTCAGTTTCCCAGTGAAGACAGGATCCATGATGCTAATGTGCAGTTATTTACATGCCTACTTCACACCTGAAAGCTGGCCAAATGAGAAGAAAGCCAATTCCGCTTTCTAGACGCTGTTCAAAATGTGTATCTGCTTTGCAGGAAGCAACTTGGCAACAAGCACATGCTATTTTACCTCAGGTGCAAAGACACTGGCAGAGGGATTTACTTTTACCGTGTGTGTGTACAGCAGCTAACATAGTAGGGTGCTGATTTACAGACAATACTCCTAGGCATTATCGTAGGCTGAATAGTGGGATAAATAATTTATTGTAGCAGGAGCTATGGCAGGGGGCATTGACAACTGCTTGTATAATTTCCCACACTTGTAACTATGTATAACTACAAAGAACAGTAACAGTGAAGGCTCCTTTATAAGCTAAGCATAGTAAGTGAGAGTACTCTATAACCTCTCACTCCAGCTGTTTTGCCACTGGCTGGAACATTTCTCTCCCTCTCCCATCTCTCTTCACTCACCTTTCAATTCACCTTGAAAGCCCCAAGGATTATATATGGCAAATGCTACCAGCTCTCTAAACTGGCAGTGGTGATACTAATAGATGAGCACTGTTACAGCTGCTGCCACCAGCAACAAAAATCCATGTTCTGATCTCCTAATCTTCTACATTCCCACAACACTACTGGATGTTAAAGTATAGCCTGATTTGATTTTTCTTCTCTGCACCTGCTTATTTTTCTGATAGGCAGCAGGGGATAGGAGTGAGAAATGATCCTCCTTAGTGCTGGAGAACAGAGTCCCCCATCAACACAATTTTCTGCTAGTTAAATGCTGGTACATTTACCCTAAATGGAAGGAATGAGCCCATAACGTACTGAAATTCTACCATCAAACATGGAACAATAACTATCATACATTTACTGCAGCTTGTCATGATTTTTATTGCTCCCATAATCTATAGAAGGATTTTTTTACCTGCCCAAGAGAAAACGGTGAGTCATTACTCAAGATGCTGCATGTGCTAAAGGGAAAGGAAATTGAATAAGTAAATAACTGGCTTTTAAGGAATCTGCTGAAAACAGAAAAGTAAAGAATTTAGAGTGTTGTAAGGGAAATAATTTTCCTGAAACTAAAAATGGTTTTCAAGGGGGAGAAGATAAGAAAATAATTATGCAAAGATTGAATTAGTTAATCTGCATATAAATGACATAAACATGACTTTTCAGGGATCATTCAAAAGTGTTTTGAATTTTTAAATTTACGTGACTGTAGACTTCTTTTTTATCTTTTTTTTTTTTCCTCAATTTCATCCTGAGGAAATTTTTCAATTTAATCTTTTTTTTTAATCAGGAAATTTTTTTTGGTTCTCCCTTGTTCTCTCACACTGATTCAGTTTCTGCCAGAATGTGGCTTGGCAAATTTGAACAGCTGCTAGTGTAATAATTCCCCCTTGTTTGTCCATACAAGTCTTGACAACTTTTAATTAAATTTGTTTGCATATCAGCTCTCATAATGAGCTTCTGATACATGATTAGGGCCCCTTGGTACTCCTGTAATAAACTCAGGAACACTTGAAATAGTTTAATGATTTCAGAAGATACAATGTAACAATTGGTAGAGCACACCATAGCCTGTGCCTTGCCATGCTCCTGCTTTGCATTTCTAGGCTTGAAAACGTAGCTGTATTTCTGTCTCCTGACAATCTGAGGACACAGAAGTGGTTGCTTTTACTGTCTTCCAGTACAGTCTGTGAAAGTTTAGGATGCTGCAATGTGGGGCAGTTAAGACAAAGCTTTAGGAAGCAATGCAGGCATTAAAGAGGAAGGTGTGCCTGCCATTTCCTGGTGAACCTGGGTGGGTGCGGATGTCCAGAGCTTGTTTCACACAAAGCATCCCTCAGCTGTCCTTGTACAGTGAGTTATGGTCAGTCTGGGACACTCACAGAGTGCCTGTGTCTCTGCAGGAGGACACTGACTCACAGCTAGTTACAAATCTGCAATGACCAATTTTCTGTCTTCTGCTGATGAAGCAGTTGAGTACTGATTGCAGACATTGCAGTGTGGGGCAAATTCTGGGGAGTGTGTTATTAAAAATGAAACTCAAGATATAGCTTGAGCGAGATTTGAAGTTTGAGTCTGGCTGTGGACCAGCAATTTGACTCCTTCATGAACAAGGAAAGAAAATAACAATTTAATACAAGTTTTACACTGTTAATTATGTTGTGCACAATTTACTTGGGAAGCAACCCCTTTTGAAATAGTGCAGTCACTGATGCACATCCTCAGTGTTGCAGTCTGGCTCTGGGCTTGCATGCAGCTTTGTTTCCAGGTGTAGTGGCCGGAGACAAACCATTATGAGTATGGATACCTCCAGTAACTGTAGCAGGGGAAGCACTATAAAGAGTGGCAACTGTAGAACTAAAATACTTACTTGTATTTAAGAGGAGGCAGTAGGAAGAAGCTCATTGAAATACGTCCAGCAGAGAGTACTTTGCAGGTAAATCCAAAGCTACATAGGATGTAAAAATTTCTTTTCTAATGTCAAGACTCTATTTTCACAGCTATAAAATCTGATACTGTCGTCATTATTCATCATTACTCAAGACTGTCTTCAAAATAGGACAAGCATCATACCAAATTACAACAGTCCAAAATGATGGACGCTTTGGAGGCTTGAGAGTGTATGTGTGTTAGGGGGTAAAGACGGAAATATGTAAAAACAGGTAATGTGAATTCATTTAATCATTAAAACAAGAAACATATTATCAGAACGTATAGTCTATATGCAATTTAAAGTCCTTCATTGCTACTTCTTTTCTGTTTTGTGTTACCATTCACTACTTTATTATGCCTCTACATGGTGTTTCTGATTATGATTTTTTTGTCTTAAGGAGAGAAGACAATAGATGGAGTACCTATAGACCTAATGTATTGCCCTTGATGTGGGGTTTTCTGCAATAGCCCCCTTTCTCATATGATAATCTTCTGGATTCAGAAGTAGTTTTGAGAGATATAAACCGCCTATTAGGTTTGGGGTCTTTTTTCATTTCAAAATGCACTTCCAGAAAATGCTTGTACCTATGTTACAACTGTAATGTAGACATTTTCTGGTTTTAGCTAGACAATGTTCAACTCTAAAGCTTGGTGTAATTTATCATCCCCACATTGAAACAAGTTAATAAACCAGTTGAACAAGTCCTTTTCCAGACCCCCCACTCTTCTCTGTGTGCATTCTCTTGTATATTGCTTTGTTTTAAAATCAGTCCCCTAGTTCTCATTTCAGCATTATCTTTTCCCTTTTTTACATACAATTCTTTCCTCTGTCAAACTGGTTTCTTCTATAAATTATTCCTGCATTGCTCTTCTTCACTGTCATCTTTTTTCATTCATCTGTGCCAGATCCAGTCTGTGTCTTCACATCTTAAATTTTGAGCCATTCAGGGAGAGAAAGATTTCATGTACTTTAAAGTCAGTTAAGATCCCTCTCACAAAAGCAATCATATAAAAACAAGTTTATTGACTGTATAATAAACATACAAACACAGTAAGGAGATAAAGCTGATGACCAATACATCTTTTCTATCTCTAACTTTTATTAATGAACCATAAAAAATGCACTACTCATTAAGTCTTAATGCTTAATCATGCTAGTGTCATTAAATAGAAAATGTATATGCTCCATCTGGATTATTACAGACTACAAGAGAAAGGCTAAATAAATTTTACATTTAATTTACTCTTTTCCTTAGCACAATAAAGTAAATTAAAATCAATGATTGATTGTCTTTGGGAACATTATAATCAGAGCTGAATACATAAACAATGCACCAAAAGAATGCTATTTAATCACATTCTTTCTTATGTGTGTCTTAGTCAGTGTATCATGAACCAATAGATGCCATTTATTTTATTCCAAAAAGAAATGCCTTTATTCAGTTTGATTGTTGCTCCCATTTTGATTTTCTTTGAATCTTTTTTCTTTAAGAAAATATATACAAATATTTTAAAATGTTTAGAAACATCTGGCATTATATACAACTTTTAACAATATATTAAGGAGGTTTAGTGCAGTGCAGGAAATATATCTTCATACAATAAAACATACACAGTCTGAGGGAGGTGGATAGGCTCTTTCTCAATGCCCAAGAATGTAAAGCTAGTTAGTCCTTCCATCAGATGCTTGGGCATGTTTGGTTTGGGTTTTTTTTTTTTTTCAATTGGAATAGGGATTTCTTTTGACTTTTATTTTAAAACAGGCTTTGTTCTCTTTTTAATGCAGTATGTTAGTCCCTTCCCGTTCACTATGTCAAGGCCTCCTTGTCATGTGTCTTATGCCGTCCTCCAATGAACTGTACTCTTGCATAGTCTTACATGCTTGTACCAGGCTGCTGGTAAAGTAAAACTGAGGTGCATGTGGAAATTACTGGTGTGAAAAGCTAATTCCACATGGGGGTTTTAGGAAATTTAATATATTGATCTTTGCATGTGCATTTTATACATTAATTCAAATTAAAATGATACCTGCATTACAAAAGTGAACAGAAGAGGCATGGTTTATTGCCCTGAAATAAAATGATTTGGAAATGGAGAAATAAATTTCACAGAGGTAAGCTTGGTTTTGTGGATTTTAACTTGTTGGTTTAGGAGGAGTACTTTTAATCAAGCAGACATTCATGCAGGTCAGAGGTTTGGGGTTTTCTTCTCAGCCAACTAGTATTGAAGTTTGATAGAAGGGAATGGAGTGATGGGTGCCCTGTCAGACAGTAACTTGAAAGAACTAGAAGCTAAATGTCTTTTAGGGCAAAGTAACCCTATGTACCGGTTTGGCCAAATTTAGAAATATATCCTCTGAGAGAAGGCAGGTCATAACCATCCCTCTCCACCAGGTTTGGGAAAAAATAAATTTTCCTCGAAGGAAAGTGAAAGAGATAAAAACTATTTATTTAACAAACACATGGGAAAAGGATAATAATGCTAAATAATAAAATCTCTCGCTGTGGAGAAAAAAAACCTGGGAAGAAGTGTTAGAGTCCTCCTTTTGGTCTCCTTGGAGCTGGGGCTTGGCCCAGGGCCAGGCCCTCTGTGCCCGGTGGAAAGTCCTCCTGATGTGTTCTGATATTGAACCAGTCCAGTAGAAATGGGAGAAAACCTGAAATTCCAGGGAAGGAGAAAAAAGTTCAACTCTCAGTCTCTCTCCGGAGAAAAAGAAACTGAACAACTGACCAAAAGCTGACTGGAAAGCAGCAAGCCGGGTGCTTCCTCACTCCCCTGCCGCAGCTGAAAAAAAATTCTCTATCTCTGTGTGACCTTGAACAAGCTGCAAACTGCTCTGAAAAAGTTTTGCTCAGTTTTTCCTTCCCCCTCTCAGGCTCAGTTTAAAGGCATAGAGAGGCACAAAAATTAATTTCTGGGCATAGGGCAGTGATATGGGATACACATCACAAAGTCACCCCAAGACACCCTAGGGGAAAAATTCAGAAAGATAATGGAGAAGTGGGAATACAGACACTATGAAATCAAAGCTAAATAGAATTTACATTTGATGGTGTGTTTGGGCCTGTATATAATGAACTCTTTTTTGCTTTTTGTTTTGAGTTGCTTGATACCTTTTGTCAGTATAAAGTACTTGCTCTGATGTGATTCCTGAGGCTGAGCTGGGCCTGAAGCTGGCATTGGTGAAGTTGGAGGACTTGTCTGATTATTTTCAGTTGGAATACATTTTGGCAAATGAATACATTGTGAAATAGGTCATATGTAAGGCAAGGAATGGTAGGAAAGGGGATGGAGTCAGCCATTTAGACTAGTCAAAGTTTAGCTAATAGCCAGTGCTTTAGCTAAGTTTTGACTAACTGTCATATCATTGAGATATGCTGGTTTTGCAGACATTCAATATCCAATATTGCAACTTCTGTTTCAGAATATTGAAACATTTTCCACTGTGAAATTATTATGCACATGGTTATCCTCCAGAGTCCTGTCATGTAATGTGTTCCATTCATCTCTGCACTTCCTGGAAATTAGCGTAAAGTCAGGTTTCCAGCCTTGTAATAAGAAGGGTGAGGACTTAAAGGCTACAACTCAACTAGGGTCCTTTTGTGCCACTGCAATCATTAAAATTCAGTGCAAGTGAGAGCAGTCTAAACATTTGCTTTTGCTCTGCAGTCAAATCTGAATTTAGCTTTCTCAGGCTAATGGCGTGAAGGCAGCAGACAAGTGATGGAGAATTGCGCCTCCTTTCCTCTTAACTGTTCATCACACAGCTGACAATACATTTCCCATTTCCAAGCATGATGCCTCCTAGTCCTGGGCATATAAAGTTGGGTTTCTGGGATTTTAAACATCCGTAATTATGCACTTAAAATGTATTGTTTCCAGATGGTAATGCAACCAGTTATTTCAAACAATGAAAAATCCAGTGATTTAATTGTTTGTAACAGATGAGTAGAAAAGCTGAAGGAATAGGAACGTGTAAAAAGAATGCTATATGAGGCCATTGGTAGATTTTAAATCCAAAGAATTTTGATAGAAATGTGGGTCCATAGCCTTAAAACATCCTTTTATGCAATACAGACTTGAGGTAATCAAGAGGTAGAAGTTCGTAATTATTTCAAACACTTCTCACATGTGCAGATATGATTAAAAGCTGCACAAAGGAAACTGCACATTTTTCTTCTTGAGTGCAAAATTTGGTTCTAAGGCTGGAATGGGGAATGAACAGAAATTTTTCAGTTTCATTGTTTCCTGCAGCATGTTGATTGCAGAAAGAGCACCTTGAACTATGTATTTCATGAACCCAGAATCACCATCAGCATGAGCAAACACATAGGGAACACGTCTCTTCATCAGCTCTTGTCAGTAAATTCTTTTAGCCAGATGTGACAGTCCAACAATATGATTTTATAAGTGTAAGGAATGCTGCTCAGATCCATGGATTGGTAACACACAGTGTCCCTATAATTTACAGGTGTTTAGCCGCCTCCGAGAAATGTCCTCTTAATATCATGCAATAGTAATTAAGACAATAAGGTCATCCTGCATTATGAATTCTCGCTTTTCCCTAGTGCTGGTCACTTGCAGAAGCAGTGAGACCAGTTCCCAGTCTCAGGCCTTCTCCCTGTTTTCCACTTTCTTGGAAACACAGTGATGTGAGCAGGCTACAGGTCAGTGCACCCTCCCAGGAGTCCTTTGGTGAATCCTCTAGCAGTCCTGTGCCACCACAGCAGAATTTCTCTTAACATGGTGGGCTGCCTGCCAGGACACTGAGCACACAGGCGAGCACACAGCTCTTCCCACCACTGATCGCACTGGGAACTATCAAGCATGAGATTCCTGTATTCTGGACTGAAAACACATCTGTTGCGTAATGGAGGTGACTTTTGATCATGTAAAAGATACTTCATGTTCATGGAAAAAGATGAATTAATTATGTGCTTTAAACACCTCCTTAACAAGCTATGTAGCTTGTCCTGCCCAGAGAGCCCTAGGAAGTGAACTTTCTATGCACTGTAACATGATCAGATAGCTATCGAGTGCTTTGTGTACCCCAAATCACAAGCAATTTCTCATTTCCATCAAATACATGCTTTAAGCTATCACTTTCCAAGTGTTCCAATATACATAAACAATAAGGAGAATATTTTTCTTTTACTGGTAGGTATTTACTTTTCCTGGTTTTCTTTGTTGGAGGGCATATTTGTGGAACAAGGAAAGCTGTGCAGCCAAAGAGCCCACACCTTGCTCAGAGCAGAAGCAGCCTGAAGGTGTAAACATTCACTCCTGTGCTGTTCTTACGGCAATTTTAAATGAGATATATAGGCTCAGAACTGTACCAACAAATAAGAGCCCCTGGGACAGATAAGAGAGTCTCAGATCAGGGATGATCTGGCTACACTCCCTTTTCAGGCAGAGAAATAACCAGCTGCCAGGAGAGCAATGGTATAAGACATGCTATGCCAGTTGTCTGCATTGATTGGCTACCTTGGCTTTAGAGCTGCTTTGTGTCGGCAGCACAGTACTAACCAGCTGCAGCACAAATCTGAATTTGGTCTCCACATCGTTTCACAAAAGCTGCATGACTGATTGCTCCACTGTTGGCTTTTAAACTATTTACTACTCAAGACCTCATTACCAATGAACACCCTTGCCACTCTAACAGTGTGGGGTTTGATTGCCTTGTTCAAGCTTCCCACCCAGCATAGCTTGCTCTGCTTTGGTTCTGTTAGCATAAGCAGAAATAACCTAACAGAGTTGGGATGGGATGCATTAACATTGCAATTCTGCAAGCAGTATAGCACTGCTGCCAAAAAGAACAGCCCTGCCCTTTCTCTGTTCCCAAATGCTTGCCCTTGTCCCTTTGTTTCTCCCTGCCTGCTGCCAGTATAAGTATTTGCATTGCCAAGCAATGAGCTAAATAGAATGGGTCCACTTCAAAGTTCACTTGAAAGAAAAAATAGTCATGATTAATTTTAATCCAGATTAATTCAAACTGTTCTGCTGCTCAGTAATGAGAATGCCTTTGTCAGCCTAAAGCAGAGGGCAATTGAGAGGGCAGCAGTTTGTATTTAGAGGCAGATGAAGGGCAAGGCTGCTGTTCTTGGCTTACACTTCTCATAGAAATGTGGTATAAAAGTGATCCTGTTCTTAAAATGACACTATTATTCTGTTCTTATTACTCTACTTCTCTCAATCCTCATTTAAGGTCTTTTTAAAAACATTCATTAAGGTATCTTTATTGGCCCTTGTCATCTGAAGTTTGATTTGGAATATGAAGTGCTTTTCTTCCTGGTTTGATCCTATCAGTGTTCAATAACAGAAACATGTTTATTGACAATACATAACACAGACAATGTACTTTGCATGGAACTGTCTTTTCAGAGGAATAAACATAGTGTAAACTCCTGAATGGACAAATATGAGCAGAATATCTTTTGCATGTTCAGACATATTGGTTTCCTGGTAAGTACCTACTTAACCAAAAAGAAAGGACCATTCCTTTATTTTTACCTTCCAGAGATGCACTTAGTAAAAAAAAGCATAGTATTATTGGAATCAGGAAGAATGCATATGTGTGGTCATAAAAAAAGATTGTACAATTCTACCACTCAGATTTTAGGTACTTGGCTTCAAATCCTGTTCCACAAGAAAGATTAAAGAGCATAGTCCCTCACCCAGAGGAGCAGAACCTGTTGAATAGAAAGATGCCATCTTTTAAACAGCTGCCTCATTCTTCCCACTTTCTTAATACTTCTTTTTCTGCCAGAGAAGAGCTGATCAAAGCTGATAACATCTGTACATTACAGCAAAACATTTAATCTTAATTTAAAGATTTCTCTCAGATTTCAGTATTTAATATTTGCGCTACAAGAGTACCCTCACAGCTAGAAACCAATGGAGCTGCATGTGTTGAGTCCCTGTGTGTCTCCAGCCTGGCTCATATTACCTTTCAGTTCCTCAAGGCTACCAGAACCCTTCACAGGCATGAAGAATGAACTACGGGTAGGTAAATTCATATCCAGAAGTTCACTGCACTTTCATTATGCTGTTGTTAAGTTCCATGTTTCTGCTGAAAAGATGACATTTTCTATTGAACAGTGACATTTGAAAATTTAAAACTGACATATTACATTTCTTCTAAAATATTTGATTCAGCAAACAAATGACAGACACGGATATTTTGGATTTCATTGGCTTCTGCAGAAACATTATGGAACTTGTTATTTGCTCCCAAGTTTTAAGTCCTTTTTGCTTTATATAGGTAAGTGGATAAAAAAAGCAGATGTATAAGCTGTTTAGAATAACACCACAAAAACTTTCCTGAAGTTTAGTTTTTTTATGTTTATCATGGAAACATTCTTTGAGACATTAAGAGCCAAAGAGAGATTAGTTAGTGGAACAAAGTCTCTGTCTAGAAGTGGTATGTATGTATCACAACATATCAGAAAGCTTTTGAAAGGATAAATAGCAGATATTAGACATGAAAATGCAAATATGGCCCTCAATCCAGATTACCATTTTTAAAATGTGATATGAAAATCCACTGCAAAAGGCAGTCTCAGACAGAAACACTGAAACATTCTAACCTCTATAGCAATCATTGCATCTGTATACAGCTTTGTTAACTACAGTATTAAAAATGAACTGGGACTCCAGTTAACAATCACAGTTGTAAATTTGTTGTGCATTAGAGAATCTGGCCCAGTGTGCGTCACAGTTGTTTAATTCATCTAAAGTTGGCAGGGTTTCTTTTTACTTAAATGTATTCACACCCATGCAAGCTGTCAAATTGGAATTACTCTTAAGGGCTTAGGCTGAGCTGCAGCTGCAGTGGCAATGGGGGCAGGGAAAGGGGGGCTTGCACTGCTCCTTCTCCTGATGCCCAGGAAGTTGCTCCTTCTACTCTTAGCCTGGCCATGTCTTCCCTGAGTGCTGATTGAAGATCTGCTTGATTTGTTTGGACTCCACATTTCATGTAATATTAAATGACTTAAGGATGTCCTTTTCATTTAGCAATGGGTAAAATTCGGGTATGGAAGAGAATATCCTTGCAGCTTTAAATGTGTAAATGATCATCTATCATCACAGCCCTATTCTCTCTGCTGCTAGAGGAAACTCTCTTCATTAGAGCTGGGAAAAGTATTTGCAGTAAAGCATTTGTTCAGAGAATGTAATCTTTTATTTTTTTGCTTTTTCCTGTTGAAATTTATCTGCAAACAGTCTGATTTTTATGTGCTGTCCTATTATTTAGAGTTATTTAGCAAGTTCTTTATGCAGCTGTGTTAGGGTTTATGCACTGCTCCTGAGCTGCTCACTCTGGCCATTTTTCTCAAGTATGAGCCAGTCATAATTTGCTATTTCTTCAGCAGATGATTCAAGTAAGTTTGTTAATGTTGCCTTCATTTTCTTCTGAGCATCCTGGAGGACTGCTTAACTTAGGGCAGGATCTGTTGCCTAGAGGCATCCATGCTGTCCAGAGTCTTTATAAACTATCCTGGCTGACATGATGGCTTTCTATCTCTGACATATCTCCTTTTCTTTGCTCCTCATGCTGTTTTTGTGTTAGAATTTTTGATGGTTTTCTATAGTTCAAAGGTACTTCTGTTCCAGTTTGGGCAAATTTAGAAATA
>NW_008236767.1:8089028-8093535 GCF_000691975.1 Corvus brachyrhynchos
CCTGCTATCTTTTTGTAACCTTGAACGAGCTGCAAACTGCTTTGAGAAAGTTTTGCTCAGTTTTTTCCTTCCCCCTTTCAGGCTCAGTTTAGAGGCATAGAAAGGCACAAAAATTAATTTCTGGGCATAGGCAGCGATATGGGATATACATCATAAGGTCACCCCAAGACAACTTCCTGGTATTTTATAATGTCCTGGTATTGCAAGTATCTATGTGTCATCCACTTCATTAATTTGTCAACTCAGTCTAAAAAGTCATTGGCTTAATTTGTTTCACCAAATAGCTTTGGGAAAGTTGTTCTAGGATCTCATTCCTTTGTTGGCTGGAGTCCTCCTAATTCCCAGCATAGAGTCATTGTCATAATACTGCCTCCCACACTGCGGGTTTTTTCCTGTAAGAGCCCTTTAAAAGCAAGTGCAGAGCTTGATGCAGTTGTGACAAGTTCCAACAACATATTTAACTTTAGCATAGGGCTATAACTTTCACAAATATCAAATTAATGCAAAACTATGAGACTACATAATGTGTGTTAAAATAATTAACTAGTACCCAGCTTCTCAGACAGTATTGGTCATCCAAGCTGAAAATTTATCAGCATCACCTTCTTTATCAATATATAGATACATGATCACATTGAACAGTCAGAGTGTGTGCTATCAGATCCTGGAACTGCTTCAGCTTCCATTCAACCGATGTGTTATTGTTATCCTCACACATTTAACAGCTTTGTCATGGAGAAGACTCAGTTTATTTTTCTTTATGCAAACTAAGTTTCCTGTGTAATCACTTGATTGCTGAACATGGCTTTATACAACTAACAAATACTAGCAAACATGGTAAAATCATCATAAGTGGTAACATGTACTGCCAGTATGTATGGGCATTGAACTGCACGCTTATGTATTGGCAATTCAAAGTCTACAACAGAACTAGTAGGTTATAGAAATGCAGCTACAAGGTGTAGAAAATTGATAGACAAAACCAAGGAGTGTATTTACCTCATTGTGCCTCACGGATCATCATGCAAACCCATAATTATGAACTCTCTTTGAAGAATTGTTAAAATCTCTGAAAGTAATTTAATAGGCTGGTCTCAGACAAACAGTGAGTCTGAAGAAAAGGTTCACTTTGAAAGATAGGTAGACACATTTGTTGTAGTCCTAAGGTTATTACAAGCATCACATTTCAATGGAATGTAGAGAACCAAGTTTAGGAGCCCAAGTTCTGCACATTGGAAGCAGTAGAAATCTTGACAGGAAAAAGTATCTTTAGTTGTTTAACAGACTAGAGTGGAGAGTGCCTCTCAGCTTCTCCCTTTCCTCCAGCTTCTAGAGGGGGATCAAGGTTTACTCACTCCATAGGCAATCCACTAAGTATAACAAAGGAGACCCCGTCTGTAAATTCTGTGTAAGTACATACATGACAGTGGAATACTGTCATTTTATTATTAATTCAGATATTCAGGGGCTAAATTATGAACTCAGCTATGGAAATTGAAAACTGAAAATGTATTTATTTCAGAGCTGCACATAATTATATACTTCTAGTTTGCCCTGTCTATTTAAATTACTTTATGCAAATCTCATTTTCAAGGATTATGTATAGAGTAAAATTAGATGAGCCCTTAAAAAGCTAATATAATATAATTGTGGTATTATTGTGTGTGTGCACAGTGTGTACATAAGATCCAGATGCTAATTAGTAAATCAAAGGTTGATTTAGCAAACAAATTTGTTCTGATGAAAAACTGAAAGAAGAGACAATTACATCCTAGAAAGTTATTGTTTGTATTATGAGCTCACTGAAAGGAAAAAAATTAACATAGCAAAAAATACTTCTAGAAAAAAACCCACCAATTAATTCATATTTGCAGGAATTCATTGTTACCAGTACCTCATCTGATGGCTTTCCACAAAAAGACATGAGTTGTTTACTCTGAGTATTGATTGTGTACTGGTAAGGCAGCTTTATGCAGTCAAATCTTCCACTTGCATCTATCACTGCATTTCACTTGCCAGTAATGGAGTTAGGGAAATTTGCATCAGATGCATATGTAGTTCCTTAACCCTTATTTTGAGGAATACAGCTGGCTCCATAGGGTTAAAAATTCTGTGTTACACCCCAGTCTCTTAAACCCTGGGCTAAACCAAGGTTCTTTTGCTTTGGGTAGATGCAAAGGAGAAAATTCCGACCAAATATTCTCAAGAGGTAAAAATACACAAAAGTTTACTGGCAAACTATAGACAATTAAAGAACATTGGCAAAAGAGTAAATACTACAATAACATCACTTATCACAGCATAGACTTTTCCCATTGAACATAGAAAACCTAATAATCTATTCAATGTTACATTCTGTGAGACAACAGTTAGAAGAAGAAGAAAGGGAGAAAAACAGAAAGACAGGAAAGATATAGAAAAACAGACATATAACTACCAGCTTGTGGTTTCCAGTGATGTAAAGCTCCAAGATGAAGGTAGGGTTAAAGGACAATGTGCTTGCCTTGTAGTGACCCTTCTTAAACCTCTTTAGCCCATTCTGGGCCTTTCTCCCAGGAGGGACTTCCAGTCTCTCGGCCACTCAGAGACTGGGTTAGGCAAAACTGGGGCTGCCTAGAGTGTGCCATGATTGACAGATACTGTGGGGCTGGGGGGGTATGGGGGACAGGGCACCACCTCACCAGAGCAAGGTCTGACTCATCACCTACCACGCATTCCAAGCCCCCAAGATGTCTTGAAACAGATAACCTTTTCCAGTCTCTTTTCCACTGAGAGTCAGTCAATGTACAGTTTCCCTGAACCACACTTGCCCATGTGTATCTCCTCAGACGGACGCTGTCCAGAGGCTTGATTCAAACAACAGCCTTGCACTCTATGGAAAAAGAACTTCATGTAAAAAAATTCTGCTTCACAATCATAACAAAAAGGGTTTTTAAACTACAAATATAATAACTGTAATTCAGGTAAATTTTGTTATTTAGAATCAAGTGGGCAAGTCAGCTTTGCTTTTCTTATTGAAAGCTGACATTTAATGCCTGAAAATAGATGAGAAATGAGTGTGAATTACTCAGAGAAAAATATTGCTGACAACAGAAACTTTAGAACAATTGCATGGAACATCCTCTCAGCCTAAATTCCCAGCCCTATTCAGGCCTTAGCAATGTGTTCATTGCTTCCCAAACCCCCATTGACTTCAGCTGGAGTTCTGAATGTCTCTAGAACAGGAAGTACATTTCATACTGTGGCAAAACCTCTGCTGTGACCTGTGATGGTTTATCACTGACCCTCAGATTCAAAATCTCATTCACCAGGTCACAAAAGCTGAGCAGAACATGAGCGCAGCAAATGTCACAAGACCAACCTAGCATCTAAAATTCTTGGTTGTGAATAACACAGCTGGTATCAGCGCCATCTTTTCGAGTCTAACGCAAAAGCTGCAGTGAGCAAAGAAAAACAATCCATTCTATGTTCCATTTCAGAGCTATAAATTCAGCTTTGCATTTTGAAGGACTTTTCCACATAAATATGCATGTCAGTTTTCTTGTCAAGTTTTCCCGTATTAAAATTGAGGATTGTACCAACATTTATGTACAATGAATGGTTCAAAATTAATACTGACCTGCAAGGAGAAACCCTTATAGAGTCATAGGACATGTTGAATTGGAAGGGTCCCATCAGGATTATCAAGTCCAACTCCTGGCCTTGCACAGGACCCCCCAAGAGTTACACCATGTGCCAGAGAGTGTTATGCAAATACTTCTTGAACTCTGTCAGGCTTGGGGCTGTGAGGACTTCCCTGGGAGCCTGTTGCAGTGCTCAACCTCCGTCTGTGCGAAAAATCTTTTCCTCATATCCAACCTAAACCTCCCCTGACTCAGCTTCATGTCGTGTCCTCAAGTCCTGTCACTGACAGTGAAGAGATCTGTACATTTATATCTTTATATTTATATATATCATATTTATATTTAGATCTCCATAATTTACTAGCTTTTTGGTTCCTGCAATTAATGTGGGAGACAGTTGTAAAGATCTTGTGCTTTATTCTAGTTTTTCTGTTCCTGGCTATGGAGACATGTATTATGCATTGTACCAAAAACAAAAAAAAAGGAGAAAAAGATAAGAAGAGCTAAATACAGAAAAAACAAATCCAAAGCTGAGCTGGAGTCCACCGCTAACAAACCAGAATGAATTATAGGGAGTCAGCTGGTGCACTTAGAGCACTCATGTTTTTAAAACTGCTTTCATATTGTCAGGGCCCTGACAGCACCACCAGTCCTGCCTGTTCCTGGCCACCTCCTGGGCTCCCCCAACCCTGCCCACAGCCCAGGACCCCATCTCAGCCCCACAAGGGCCATCAACCCCTGCTCTAGCGTTGCCTCAGCAGGGCTGATCTACAGCTTCCCACAGCTCTGTCTCCCCAGGGACAAGCCCAGCCAGGTCTGATATCTTCTGTCTCTGACACTGACCAGTCCCCATCTCTTTCCCCACAGACCTGCCTAGCCACTGA
>NW_008236767.1:8093590-8097625 GCF_000691975.1 Corvus brachyrhynchos
ACTGAGGCTGATCAATTAAAACCCTCTTTCAAAATAAAAAAAAAGGTCATTCACAATGAACATATATTTTCATTCCATAAAGTACTTGCATTTTAATGAAGAATGCAGTTTCCTAGCAGCAGGTGTTAACATCGAAATGAAAAATTAGATCATTATATTGTGTATCTGCTTTCAGAAGGATAAATTGAAAATAGGATTTACTAAAAACACTGATAATATCTTGAAACCCTCATTTGTCTTTAAAGCAATATTAAATTTCATGGGTTTTCTAGTTTGCTTGAGGTATTTCAAGACTGCTTGGGGAATACACAGTGGAATGTTTTTCTAAGCTATCATAACTGCAAGTCTGCCTGAAGTGTGATAGTGATAGTGAAGTGACCTGTTGATAGCTTTATGGAGGTGCATTTTTGGATCCCTGTATCCTCTCTTATTCTGGAAAAGCTTGAAAAGTATTACAAAGCTTCTGATTCTCAATCTTTCTGCAAAAAATGCCAAAATCAAAGGTGAAATCTGAGGCCACACGAATCTGTTCTTAAGTTCTGATTATGCAGACCCTAAACGTACTTACCTACAGCATCGAGGGCTACGCTTGGTGTTTAAAATTAAGTAAATACACAAATCTTCCCAGGATTAGGATTATCCTTTGACACTCTTACTTATTTTCATCACCAATTTCCTCTGACTAATATTCATGATCAAAAACGGAAAAGTCAAACTACGAAGGAAGTGTTTCTGCTGTCATCTGTGATTATTACTTTAGTCCGATGGGCAGAGTTAACAAAATGCACCTCCTTAAGCCTAGGTCCATGACCAGCTAATTTGGTGCAAGCTGAGAAAAACTCCAGGAAAGACAGACAAGTAAATGCTTATTAGACAAATAGTATGTGCCATTAAAGTGCTACAAGAACAGTCAAATATTATGAATTTCACTTAATCCTCTTGATATGAGATTTTTTACTGATGGTTTCAGCTCTTAAACCTGAAAGTTTTCATATCTTTGATTCAGAAGATAACAAGCATTAAACCTATAGGAATTAGAAGTCTCTATGACATACCTGTAATATCTCTTACTGCTATCTGTGATGCTGTATTTCTATGAATGTGAACAACCTTGGCTTTCTGCTTTGAATGCAATCAGATGAAAAGCACAAGTTTTGATGTCCTACGATTACAGCTTTAGCATAGGAAATCATATACTTATGTGAGGGTATGGCCATGTGTACATGGACATGTCATAAAGCTTTTGAGGATATGCTTTCTTTTCAAGTGCACTGAATTTGCATCCATACAGCACGTCTTGTTAGGCATTAAGAGAGTCCACAGGGCTTTTTAGAACTTACACCACTTTTTCTACTTGGCATGCATGGTGCTGAATTAGGGCTGTTTCATTATAAAGCTGGAAATTATTTTCTGTGGTTGCTTGACTATCAGCTTCTATATCCAATACATGGGTAGAGAAATCTGTAAAATACAGTCCATCCTATTTGCTTTATACATTATTGTATTCTTATATTGCATTCTCTGAGATGTTCTAGAAATCCTATGCCTTCTCATAACCATACTTCATTTCTTAGCCTCCTTCTGACCCAGGTTCTTTCTCCTGTACCTCTCCTATGCCCAGTGCTTTCAGCTGCAATGCAAGGTTATTCTAATATTTTAGTTCCTTGTGCTGCTGTGGAAATCATATTCTACAGCATCCTCTTGTGTAATTTTTTTTCTTTGTGAAACCTAATATGCAGGGATAATTCTTATCACCACCATCCTTTTTTGGGGGCTGGGGGGATCAATTTTGACTAGCTAGAGGACATAAATAACTAAATGCTTCAGGAAAATGGGAAAACAAACAGAAAAATATTAGAGAATCATAAGCCTCTATGAAACTTACTCTTGGTTGTCATGGTTTAACCTTGGCTGAAAACTCAGCCTCATGCAGCTACTCATTCTTCCCCCGCCCACTCCTGATGTAATAGGGGAGTCAGAGGGTAAAAGTGAGAAAACTCATGGGTTGAGATAAACAGAATTTAATAGGGAAAGCAAAAGTCATGCATACAAGCAAAGCAAGACAAGGAATTCATTCACCATTTCCCATGAGCAGACAGGTGTTGAGCCATCTCCAGGAAAGCTGGGCCTTGTCACGTGTAACAGTGACTTGGGAAGACAAATGCCATCACCCCAAATGTCCCCCTCTTCCTTTTTCCCCTAGCACTACATGCTGAGCATGATGCCATATGGTATAGAATATCCCTGTGGTCAGCTGGGCTCAGCTGTCCCAGCTGTGTCCCCTCCCAACTCCTTGTGCACCCCCAGGCCCCTTGTTGGTGGTGAGGGGTGAGAAAAGGCCTTGAAGCTGTGTGAGCCCTACTCTGCAGTGACTAATGCATCCCTGAATTACCAACCCTGTATCAGCACAAATCCAAACCACAGTCACATACTAGCTACTGTGAAGAAAATTAACTCTATCACAGCCAAAACTATCACGTTCTCCACTCCCCTTATTCCATAGGATTTAGCTACTTCTCAGAAGAGCACTATCCTTGGGGAGAAATGGAGGAAAGTTATGGACCTCATCCCATTGATGTAAAATTAGGGCCTGAATATGGTGAGTACAAGTAAAATCTCTTCAGCACTAGCTCATTTATCTGGCTCCTTACCCATCCTGCCATTCTTATTATTAATCTCTGTATTGTTTGGTTTAACTAGAAAGATTTTGTGGTCTACTAAATACTTCAGTGAAGTCCAGAGAGATGATGCTTCCTCTAAGTCTTCTCTATAGAAAACCAATTATCCATAAAATTTATCAGCTCACAGAGCCTGGCACAATGTATTTCTGGCAACTATCACCTTTTCAATTTACTTTCAGATATTCAGGTATTCATCCTTCAAAATATGTATGTTCTCAGAACAAGTAACTTTAGTAAACTTTAGTAAACTTTAGCCCCAGGTAGAATTTTGTGTTAAAAACCATACATAGAAATATAAATCTCAGGTAGTTTTATTACAGTTTTCTATACTGTGCAATGTGGGTTATATTTTGTGCTCCTCACATACATACCTAGTCAAATACATATCCTGGATGAGCAGAAGCTGCTTCTTACTTGTCTTCCTTTTGTTCCTTTGGTTTGGTATATCAAACTATCTTAATGTTTTCCTACTTAAAAGGGTGAAAAAAAAGGGTAGAAAAAAAAGCAGCTTTCCAAATCTAATACTGTTTTACAGTAGTCCTGTAATTATTTGACTATTGTCACTACCATTTAATATATAAATGAACAGCTGTATGTAGTTGGCGGATGCAGTACTGTGTATTTGAGACATTAATCAGATATCTCACTAAAATGCCTTGCAGAAGATAAGGTTTTGTTTTTGTGTTGTGGTTTTTTTTTTCCCCAGGGCAAGCTTCAGTGTTTCACGGCAGAAGTCTCTGTATTGTGGAACAGCAGCTGGTAACAGGCTGTAGGAAAGTGCTGTCTGGTGAGTGGAACGTGCCTTTATGCTTGTAAAAAATGATCTAATTTATCTATACTTTGTTGGAGAGGGAAAAAAAGAAGGTAGCCGATACTTCGTCCATGTGTGAAAGTATTTTTAAGAGTCGGTGTGTATATTTGGATTTATTATCCCGCCCCAGAACATTACTTGTCTATGACCAGACCACGTATGTAGATGTAGGGACCACAGTTTCTCCACTGATCCTGTTTCTCTCAACTGCCCCTGGAGAGGCCCCTGGAGAGCACTGTTTGTTCATCCGTCTCCTTGTACGCTGTGGACTTGGCAGTACTGGATTAACGCTTGGACTTAACGATTTAAAAGATCTTTTCCAACCTAAACGACTCTACGATTTACCATTTCCAGGAGCGGTGACTGCCAGAGCCGAGCCCCTCTCCCCGGAGCCCATTCCCAGTTCATACCCGCCAGGGACAGCAGGAGCCGGCGGGCTGTCCGGGCACAATGGCGTTGCCAGGGAAGGAAACCCCTTCCCCCAGCATGACTGGTGCGAGGTCAGGGAGGGGATCAAACAGCCCGAGCAGCAGCCTCAGGCAC
>NW_008236767.1:8098847-8099374 GCF_000691975.1 Corvus brachyrhynchos
GACGAGGGGAAGAACGAGGCTGACGATGCCCTCGGTCGGTGCCCGCGGGGCGGCGGTGAGGCCGGACACTGCTGGGCGCTGCCGGTGCGGTGGGAAGATGCGGGGACCGGCATCGCCGCTTCTTTCTTTTTCTATTTTTCTTAACCCTTGTAAAAACGGCGTGTGCCGGCTCTCTCCCGTGACTTTTCTTGGGATTCCTTTCCTCTGATTAAGTATTCCTCAGCGTGCAGTTGAAACAACAGAACGGTGTCGCTTCTTTTCTTTGTTTAGTGGAGTTGGTATATTTATTTTAGAGAAGAGAGTTGTTGAGATAAATCACCGCCAAACAACAATAATCTTTCCTCTGGCTCATTACCAGGATGATAAAATAATGCTTTCCCCTTAACGGTAGTCCCTGGTCCCAAGAGTGTTTTAAAAGATTTTTCTCTTTTCTAGTGACTCAGTGTCATCATTTTGCCACATGTTCTCTCTTAAAATGAGTGCTATTCCTAAAGTGTGTGTGTGTGTCTGTAAAAAAGAAAAGTGGG
>NW_008236767.1:8099397-8103672 GCF_000691975.1 Corvus brachyrhynchos
GGGAGGTGTGTGTTTGTATTCGTAATCCTTTGCGATTTTTCTAGTTTTCTCTTACAGCACTTTGAAATGGCTTCTGTTTCAGAGGTAATACTCTAGAAGTAATTGTACATACTGCATTTATTTGAAGATCCCCTTTCATTTGCAAGGCTTTGTGCCAGGTTCTTAGCCTGTGTAAACTGGTGTGTCTCCATTGTTTCCAGTGTGAGCCTGGACCTTATTCAGATGTGCTTTAGAGTGATGGGCTTAGTGTGGTATAAGTAACTCAATGGCACAACCGTGCCAAAAACCAGAGGAGGCATATGATTTGTACTTGTAGTGTAAGGAAAGTGTTCTTTATACATTGCTGTTATTTTTTATTCCTTGTTTTGTATCAGTTTTGTGCTAAAGACTGCAGCAGAATTGCTCCTGATTTACATCATGCCATGTGGGAGGGGAAACATACCCTATTCAAATATATCTCTTTTCCAGTTATGAGGATTATAATGACTGTATTTACTATTCTGTAGAATTACTGGGAGGCTATAAAAATTGAAGTAAAGTGTGAATGGCCAGCATAATCTGCAGAGAAATGCATAAAAAGTCTTTCAGGAAAAGAGTCGTGTTTTATAAAAGACCTATCAGATGATATAGCGACTTTCAAAAATTACTTAAAGGCATAGTTTTTTCTGCTGTACTTACCTGCTTTATAGTGATGTTCCACTGTTACATCGACATCTTTTAGGTGCTGATAAATGTCTGTATAGCAAAATGCTGTAATTTTAATTTGTTTTCGTTTAAAAATACAAGTCCTTCTTTATATTCAAGAAGTAATCTGGTAGATATTATGTCCTGGTTCTCACCAATTAATTTTTGTTAATTTTTTTGCAGTAGCCTGGAGGGGACATGGCTAGGATGTGGGGGCTATTCTGTACTACCTCACATCATTGCCAGGGGTGGAGGAAAAGGAGTCTGTTCAGGAGAATGGGCTCCTTCCGGTTGGGCTAGCGTGGCATCAGTGCCTAGCTAGAGAGAGCGGTGGGGTGGCCCCAGTTCCAAGACAGAGGGAGCATGGCTGCATGGCTGTGGTCTGGTGGGGCTGGGATGAGCATTTTGCATGTGAATCTCTCTCTCTTTAGTACACTTTTGTTATTAATATTGTTGATGCTACTGTTCCTTTTCTTATCTCATTGCTGTTTCCAGTAAATTGTTCTTATCTCAACCCACGATCTTTGCCTTTTGTGCCTCTAATTCTCCTCTCCAGGCACCTGTAGGGGGAAGGGAGAAGGGAGAGAGGCAATGAGGAAGTGGCCGCATGGTTTGGAGAGTCTCAGTGGGAGAACTAAGTTGGAGAGTATCATTCCTAAACTACTACACGTGAACTTAAAGCTCAGATGCTTTCCATGATCTCAGTGGTGGCAGTGTTCAGTTTATATATGTAGAAGTTATCACCACAGGCAGTTTTGGACCTTTTTTGAATATTTAGATTAAATCTTGCAAAATCCAATCAAATCTTGCAAAATCCAATCACTTGTGCCAACTTGTAGAATTTCAGAAGTACTGATGATTTATATGACTTGAGGAAAAACTTTAGAAGGAAACAGATGGGCACATATTTTAAAAAAGTCGTTTATGTTAGTCATGTTCTGGTCATGTCAGAGAAGGGCCTGGGAACCGCTCAGGCTCGGTCTTCAGATTAACCTTTAGATATTACCTGAGAAAGAAATATCTTATTAAATACAGTTGGCAGCACCTTTTATAGCATGCATGTACTATGTAGATTCTCTTCTGTATAAGATGGGAGTAAAAGTAAAAAAGTCAAATCCCTTGCGACATGTTCATAAACAAGATTTGCTTCTTGTTCTAAAGAAGAGTGCATTGTTCAGTGTCCTCAGAACACAGTTTCCTGATTCTTTAAAACTTTTGTCTTCTGTAACTTTTGTCTTCTTTATCGCAGCAACATATAAACAAACAGCCTAGGCAAAAGTGAGGAGAAAAACAGTTGTTGCATTACTGTGAGTAAAATATCCTTTCTCTAGTGTTAACCCATTAAGTGCATTAACTGCAAGAAGATTTGTTTGTAATTTTCAGTGCTGTTTGTCAGTTATGTTTTAATCCATGAAAGTGGAGGTTTTTGACTGACACCTTTTACTTTTTTGTAATAAACACATTTAAATGTTGAATTCAGTAATCCTAAGGACAGTCTGTAGTTAGTCTTCTATAATTTAATAGTAACTTCATTTGTAAATGGAAATCCGTATCATTATGTGTAATACAGAATTCTGGAAAAAAATCATTGAGATGGAAGTGTAGGTGGCACAAGTTCAGGAAAAGCTGCTAGTCACTTTCAGGGTTTCCTTGGACCCCTTCAGGTGGATTCTACTTCTGAAAACCAAGAAAATTTTGTGTAAGGAGAACTGTGTCTTGCCCCACCACCCCTCCTTGATCTTTCACTGTTTTGCTCTTCCTGACTGAAGCATTGTCATATGCCATTGCCAAAGGTGTCTGAGCAAAGAACACTGAAGTGTATGTGTATCTTTGTGTGCATAAATATGTCATTAAGATTATTAGGAGCTATGTACACATTGGGAAAATATATCATAAGCACATATGGATCCTTTGGATTACAGCCATAATTCTTACTGGTGCCACTAGAAGTCTGAGACATTGGCCTTGTCTGTACTAGAAAATTAAACCAGCTGGCAGAGATTGTGCCTGTGCTATTGCAGACACCATGCCATAAAACACTGCAAGATGAAAATGTTTGGAAAAGAAAAGAAATTCAAAAAACATTAAATTCTGAAAGGGGTAAATTGACAATAAATTGTAGCAAGATGTAGCTGTGTGAATCCAATTGGTGTTAATAAATGTCACACAGGGAAAAACTTCATGCTGCTTTGAAAATATATTTCTGAGAAACTACCTTTGCAGGATAATGTTGTTTCAACATTTTCAATGAGTGGAAGTTTTTGGGACCTAGAAGTATACAGATAAATGAACATAAAGAACTCTAAATACGAAGATGGTGAATGAGATTTCAAAGTGGTGAAGGGACGGTTGTGGAAAGTGTGTGACTAAGACCCTTCATGGTTTTGACAGTCTCATTTTATGTGCTTATTCTTGGGCTCCTCTGCACTGTGTTCCTTCTGTAGGTCCTGATTTAGAAGTGTATGGTTTATCCAGTTATAGCTAGTGTAAAATAGGTTGTTCCCTATTTAACCTGTTACTTTCCAAATAATTAAAGTGTCAGCAGGCCACACTGGAAAATTATTCCAGTGGAAACACAACTTCTGTGTACTAAGTTTGACTAGTGATTGTTTGGGAAGTTCAGTTGATCATTTTAATAGCCTAATCCCTTACAATATTCAGAAGATTTATATTTATGATTACCATTATCATTAATTATATTGATGTATGTAAATCCTTACATTTGGAGATGGTACTGTATCCATTAGAATGTTTCATCATTTGTTACTGGACCTCATGGAATTTCAGAAGTTATGTGGGGAAGTGGTATGTGTACGTATCATGCATAGATTTTCATCTCATTTTTAAACACTTTATAGAGCTGGACACTCTATGACTTTGACTCTCGATGCTTGTATGTTAGAACTGACAAATACCGGTTATTCAGTTAACAGCTCAGGGATTCAAGGGAATTGATACATTTGAGAAAGTAAAATCTTTGAACCAGTAAATTGCTGAACTTTTTATGTTGATAAAAGAATCACCAGCCCATTGATCTGGGGATGAAGCATATGTCCACTGATAAAAAGAGGAGGAAGTTGAGGGAGTGCCTATTGTACTAGCAAGGATGGAGAAAGCTTGGGATTTTAGCCACAAACAATGCCCTGGTTGCAGGATGTTGCACTTTCTGTTATAGCAGCTGAGGTGTGAATGGTGTTTTCCTCTGATAACTCGAATGACATCCCCAAAACATGTAACCATTGCTGGTGGCTGTACCTAAAAGGCTGATATGCTTGTGTTGTGGGTGTATAGTTGCATTTAACCTTAACATTGGAAATAATACACTGTATCCAGTAGAACTACTTGAGTTAAATACTCAAAATCCAAAACACATATGATATTATACACTTTTTAGGATCTTTCTCATCAGGGACAAGAGAGTAAAAACTAACACTGTTTTCCATTTTGTGTTTTTGTTTTATTTTTCAAAATTGTTGGGAGTTATATGTTAGTAAAACACATATTCTGGGCTCGTCAGCACTGTAGGATTTAACCTCTCCATGCACCAGAAATTCAGCTTCAGAAGTGAAATCCCCTCCTGCTGCAACTGCA
>NW_008236767.1:8103706-8110841 GCF_000691975.1 Corvus brachyrhynchos
TGCTGAAACTGCATGTAAGACTTCTTTCTGTTCAGTGTTCCAAAGTTAGAGATTCAAAACTTGAGGAACCATGAACTTTCAGAGCCCTCTGAAATTTCTGAACTGGGTGAATTTCTGAAAGGAATCATGTAGCTCTTGCTTAGTTTTAGGCTCCATCCACCACAGAAGGCTGTTTTTCTACAGTTCCTGGCTGCTCTATGGCTGATGGTTAATTGTCATATAAACATTTAATAAATACATTTATAGTGATGAAGGGAAGGAATTAAGATTTCAGTGATAATAAGGACAATTAATACACTGAAAATTGTGAATAATATAGCTGTTCTTCCTATCTATAAGATCAGTAAGCTTTGTAAATAGTTATTTTAAGAACATTCAGATATGCTGCTGATGTGCTTCTATTTCAAGATATGCTACATTCTACCTATACCCCATTCTTGGGACTAGGAAACAAATATTGTGGTTTGGAAAGTCATTGGAATTCAGGATAGTATTGTTGGATCTAAATAGAATTTGGGTAGGACTTGCAGAACTTGAACACCATAGGTTTATTTTTGGAGATCATTTGGGTTTGATTGCACTTGCAGTTGTTTAGGTGGTGTTTTAATCTTGCTAATTTTTTCAGGTTTGGAACTGAAATAAAAACTTTTAAGACTAGGTAATCTTAGCTCATGTTTTTCTGTATCTTACTTGCATCTTATAGGTGCAAAGGGACCCTTTTAGTTTTAGGGCCAATCTGGTAAATTGACAAATAAGTAATAAAATCACAGTTCCTTAATTTTTCAGGTAAAAGTGTTGCATTTTGGCCCCCTATGATATACAAATTAATTTTCACATAAATAAATGAATTTGATTGATTAGATGACCAAAGAGAGATTCTCACCAAGAGATAGTCTCACCAGTCATTGGCCCTGATATTGTACAAGAAAAGTGAGTGGAGGTTTTGTCCTTCACTTGATAAGAACTGGAGTAAATTAATGCATTCCATACTTGCTAAGATGATTACTTCTTGGATGTGCTCAGTGAAGTGGGGAGGCAAAGGACCCACGATGCAACACAGAGGAAATTCTGATTGAATACTAGAAGAAAAATCATAGATTATTGGATCATGTTTTTGAAAGAAGTTTTGGAAACTCCATCCTTGAATAAATTCAAATCGAGCTGAACATAGCTCTCAAAAACCTGATCTAATTGAAGTTTATTTGATGTCAAATTTGGCCCTGCTATGAATAAAGGTTTTACTGGATGAACTCTAGATACTCCTTGCAACTTAGGTTATCCTGTGCTTGTATGATCTTACCAGAGCATAAGGAATAAGGGTCTTCAATTTTTTATTAGGAGGGTATTTAAAATACACAGTAATTTGAGTTATTTTGAAATAATTAGTTTCTTAATTTGTTGTGTTTATAATGCAGTGGAAATAGGCTTGATATGGCAATAACAATTCTAGTATTCAGTTGTATCTCTTGGTGTCAAACTTTGGTGTTTAAGTAAATGAGAAATACCTGTGACGGCCTTGAGATTTATATTTCATAAATAACAGTGCTGTGATACAATGTAGTATATCAGATCTTTCAAACTCATTAATATTGATGCAAAATATATTTCATTCAGTCAGTCTTGTAATTTATTGCTAAGCAGTCATTTTGGGGCAAAACCCCTGTTATTTCTGTTTTTACAGGGAAATGAACTGGACAGTTTTTGGTTCTAGACAACTAATATAAAGGAGCAGTAATAAGTGACTGTGTGGTTCAGGAGACTGATAATATGTTACAGAGTCTTTTACCTCTACGTCACATTTTGAAATTCACTGCAGGTTAGATGAGGGCAATTGTCATTATGAAATGTTTATATCAAATGATACTGGTCTTGCTATAGCGTCAGTATAAAAATGTCATCTTAATAGAGAGATTGGTCCTAATTTCCACCTTTCATATTATACAAGAAGGGTGAAGATTGTTGAGCATGGTACTGTGAAGACCAAAGTGATGTTTTTCCGAAGTTTCTTTCACGTCAGCTTGTCTGGGGTGCTAGCGTGATAGTGCAATGAAGTTTGCACCACTGCCTTAGCTCATACTGGACATGATATCTTTGTAAGCTTTATAACTGACATTAAATAAAAATGACAAATAATGTTAATTGCATTGGTTTTGTGTAAATTTAGTCTTTTTCGTTGGTCAGAAAGAAGACCATTTATTACTGCTTTTTATTTAGTACAATTTGTATTGAAAATAAAATTCAGGCAGTAGCAAAGGGAAAGTGTCTCACTTTGAATCTTGAAGCAGCTCAGTTTTGTCCAAGATGGAACAGTATTCTCCATCTCTCATGAGCAGTTAATGCACACCTTCCTAAAGGGTGTGCCAGCAGGTTTTGGATCAGACACTCGTACGCTGAGTGAGACTTGCAATTCCTTGACACAGCTGTGCCAGCAGCACTATGACAGGTTTTACCGTGTCATGGGCTTTTTTTTCCTTCCATGTGTGACCAGTGAAATCTTTGTAGTCTTGCTATGGATCTGTGCCTTTGGCAGGTCTGTAAAGGACAGTGGTAAGTGGGATTATCACTGTACTCTGATCTCAGGAACATGCAGAGTACTTAAGACCCTGGTTATGAAATGGTAGTAAAAGATTTTATTTTAGACCTTTTGCTTTTTACTATACTTCCTTATCATCTTGTCTTTCTTCAAACACAGCCCTATCTTGCATGTAATCTCAACTCAGATGGATTTTTTAATGCTGTGGTGATTTGGGACTTGTTCTTACAAGTTGCTGAATGCCCTACAGCTCTCATTAAAGTTGCTGAAAGTCATTCTTTCACATATAGGCTCCTTATAATGGCAGGTTCAAGCAAAGGCAGCAGTGAACTTCTTCCACCTGGTGAATGCCAGTAGTACAGTAAAAGAAAAGGAAAAAGGAAAATTTTCTACTTAATACAACAGCCAGTTTTGGACAAATACCCCTTACAGAAATGAATGTTGTAAAGAAATAAAATTGAAAATTTTATGATATGTAGAAGGAAGATAATTGTAAACCAATTATTTATGTTGAGGGTTAATCTTGAATAGTCACACTTGGTTCTTCCACAGGTCTCTCCAAAGGGGTTGATAGAAAGGTGGGTGTGGTTTGTTTTGTTTGTTTTGTTTTGTTGGTTTTTTTGTTTGTTTGGTTGGTTTTGGGTTTTTTTTTTTTTGTTTTGTTTAATTTCATCAGTACAGAAGTTTTGGCTGAGAGTAGGTATAAATATATATAAAGGGTATATGCTTGGCAATGAGCCAAAGGGAATTCCCTGAGGAGGGTTTTGACACACACCAAAGAAACTACAGATGTAGCAAAGTAGAGTAATACTTAAGAGATGAAGCATGAGCAGAAAGATCCTGAGATGCTTTTGTAGCTAAGGAGATTATGTGGGAGCATGGGATGAAAAGTATAGAAAGGTGCGTTTAGATGAATGTAAAAAAAGTGGGATGTGGAAGCCCTCTTCATCAGAGAGAAGAACGTTGCCTATGTGTGTGGGAGGCATTCCTCCCTAAGGTATCACTGAAAATAAGATCTTAAGAAAAAGATTTTTTATCTTTTCTAACGTACTGCTGCTGCTGCTGCTAAGCTAGTTTCTCACTATTCTGTTGTAAAGTTACTGTGTTAGTGTCAGACCCTTTGAATAAAAAATGCCAGGGGAGCAAAATCTTATGATGATATTTTCTAGGGAGATTGGAATGACTGGCATGTTTCTCATCCAACTCTAGTTTTTGCCTGTGGTTGAGCCTTGAATACTCTGTGTTGTCCTGGGAATGCTGCAACTTCACTGCTCTGTTGGCAGTTCCTGGAATCTCCTGTGAGCAAAAGTGCTCCTGGAGCTTAGGAGCATGCAAGTGAAGCTTAGCACAAGGTACAGTGGAAATGAGTAGACATGTAAATACCTAGAAAACAAAAAAAACCTCCTGGTTAAGTGCAGCTTCTTAGATGGACTGAAAAGAGCTCATGTCTAAATGCATTTTGGAAAGAAAATTCTGTTAAAATGGAGTGCATAGAGAAACATTTTTCTGGGAGCTTAGTCTCCACGATCAACGAATAAAAAGTTGAAAGATTCTGAAGCTGGAAACTGTAGTGCATTATAATACAGGAATGACATCACAAGAATATATTGTTTTGCCTCTGCTGGCGAGCTGTTTATTTTTCCTGCTAAAAGCATGCTGTATATTTCTATTTCCGAGTAAGCAGGGTGTTTAATTTCTCTAATATGTGTTTGTTTCATGAGTTAAGTAGACATCACCAGGCCAAGTGTGTTTGTATTTTAACTGGAGCAGAAGCCGTGCTGCTCCTACTGATTGAATAATTTGCATCATAGAAACCTGAAAAGCCTCTCTGTCCTCTAATGCAGATGGAGCTACTCTTAATACTGAAGATAGACGGTCTTCGCTTGGAGATCCCCCAAGCAACTGAAGATTCTTTAATCAGACTATAGTCAGTGAGCTGTACATTTGTAAAATACCTGCTTTAGTGTACCTACCAACATGGGCATTTGGGAAGCCCAAAAAATGCCCAAATTTGGAAGACAATTTACCTCTGTTTCCAGTTCTTATGTTGGTTAGAGTCACAGATTTGTTCTCAGCCTCATCCTTCTGATAAGCCATTTCTGTTCACGGCAACAGGAAGCTCTTTGCTCGAATGCCTAGCTGTGAAATGATACACTATTTCCATTTTCATGTTGGGTTTTTTTTTTTTCCTGGAGCCAGATGATTTACTCCCAACTCTCCTCCCAGTATTTCAGAACAACTTCTAAATTCTGATCTTCATCTGTTTATCATAGTAAGATTCAGACCCTGTTCCCCAACAGTCAAGACTGTTAAAATTCACTTGTGATTGTAAATAGGCCCTGTATGTTGTTCTTATCCGGGTGATTTGCAACTATACAGCGTAAGTTTTGTTTAGTTGTATAGTTGCTACAGTTATTTGTAGTTCCTCACACGATGTTGGTTGCACAGTATTATGAAAAGGTCTGATTAGTTCAGAAAAGAAGGAAATGTGAACAAGTGATAACAGATAGATGAGCTAGTAGTGTTATTTACTGTAATGCAGTTATTAGAGCACGTGCAGTGGGAGTGTTAGGATGGACTGAAAAAATGCTTCCAAGCCTGGATTTACAGTGAAAAATTAGACATATGAATGGCAGTAGCCTACGTCCAAACTTCATTCACGTCAGAAATTAGTTTAAGTACATTGAAATATATTAGATGCCATGAATGGCTTTAAGTTGTATTTTACTAATGTATAATTTAGTCATAGTGGTTTGGTGAAAGCCAAAGCTGACTGAGTTGTGCCAGAAGTAACCACAAAGTGCCAAAGTTTATTTAAATTGGATTAAATTATGATGCCCATCATTTCTCTGTTTTGTTTCATGAGTTAGACATCATGAAGATAAGTGTGTTTACATTTTAATTGTAACCAGTTACATTTGTTAATCTGTACAACTGTAATCAATTGAATGCACTGATGACTCTTTCAAAGTGTAGCCTGTGCAGCCGAGATGTGCTGCCTTGCTCAGCGGTAATGCAGGGTGTGAAGCAGCCTCACCAGCATGATGCTGACACCCATCACGTAGGTACATGAACCTTATTGCTTGTTCTGTTGTGGGACAGGTACTAAATCTGTATCCACCCTGATCTGCTTAAATTTTCTATACACCCTGCATTTTTAAAAGAAGTGTAATGCATGATGGTTGGAGAGCAATACTGCCTATAACCTCTTCTGGTCACATTTAACAAGCCTGGATCATCTAGGGGTGGGGAGAAGGTGATGTCAAATAATTTCATTGCCATTTTTGTATCCATGAAAGGTTCCGAGTTTCAGTGTTTAAGTCAGTATGTGATACTTACTTGCACTGAAAGCTGAGGGGCTGTTTCTGCGGTGCCTTGTGGCCAAAAGAGTGTCCCGGTTAACCCGAGATCTCACAGAGCAACTGAGATTCTGGTGTATTCATTATAGATTTATTAATTTAATTATTTATTATTTATCTTTACTGTGTATTTGGTTCTCTTGGCCTATCTGACCGTGAAATTCTTGGCCCCATGAATTTCTTAGTTTTCTCTGAGATTTCTAGGCTGGACTATACTTGGTCCACATGCCAGTCATGCTGGAGGGCTCCAGTACTGCTGGGGTTTCACTGTGTTTATTCATCTGTTGAGCAGCTGAAGTAAATAATGCCCCCAGTTCAGGGCTGGTTTTGCCCTTTTAGAGATCATTTGAAGCACACTGCAGCTGAGGTTGGCTCTGGATTAGGATGCGTAACTGAGGTACAGCCTGCCTCGAGCATTTACAGACCAAAACAGGTAATGGAGTCAGGAAAAGAAATGTGCAAATGTTTTGCTTTACGCTCTACAGAAAGTCTCTGGAGTCGTAGTTCAGGCTGGTTTTATGCTTCACGTTTCTGCACACAGTTACAATAATTCCCTTTTTTATATTGGCCACATGTGACCATGAGAATCTTAACACTTCAATGGGCAAGTTCACTGTATTTGGGTGAGCTCATAATTTGGAGAACACATTTCTTTTTAATTGTGTACCATTTGCAAAGTGATTTAGAGGAGCTAAAATAAATTGCAAAGACAAAAATCTTTCTGTTTCAGGAGGTGTAGCGGGTTGAGTTCGAAACCGGGCAGAAACACCAATTAAATGTAGTGGTTTTGATTCAAAATATTATTTACTTATTTTCCTTCTGTGAGATAAGAATTAGGAGAAAAGCAAAGCAGGCACAAACCTTAAACAGTTGCAGTACAATGAAAGAGCTTTATTACTAACAGAATTAAAAGTAAAGAGAAAACAACAAAACAAAATTAAAGTAAATTCCCCCCCCCGCCCCTCCTTCCAGCACTTCTCTCCTTTTACCCAGCTCACATAAGGGATAACAGAACATGGGATGTTAGTCAGTGTTGCAGTTCTTGAAAAGTCTCTCTCTTATGCTTAAGGAAAAAAGGGTTTTCCTTCAGCTGCACGTGGTTCCCAAACTGCCACCAATAGCAGACCCGCCCGGAAACAAACAGTCTGCTGTGTGTAGAACATCTCTCCCATGAAGAATTTCATAGTTCTTTCACACTACAAAACATGGGCCATCACATGGGGTTATTCATCTTTTTAAGGAT
>NW_008236767.1:8111482-8127828 GCF_000691975.1 Corvus brachyrhynchos
CCCGCAGCGTGGGGAAAGGGGAAAAGGTGCAGTGCCCCCGGCCCGGCGGGGCCGGGAGGTTCGGAGCCCCCCACCTTCCAGCAAGCGAGCTCCGACCAAAGGGGAAATCCCGCCTTTCTGTGCGGTTTAAGTATGTAAATTGTGAGAAGCGTAATTGGTCTTAAAGACTGTCCATCAACTCAGGGTCAACCCAACACAGGAGGCATGTACTAAGTATGGATTCTCCTCTGGAAAGATTATTTTCAGGAGCTGACAAATTTGAGTTGATCCCTACACAATTAGCTTTCCTGCATAATGAGACTTGCAAATACCTACATCTGCACTGACTGCATGCTTCTTTGGGGATTCCCCATTGTATTGTTACCTCTGGCCACAGGCACTTGGGGAAAACAAGAGTCAGTCTCTTAAGGACATTCTGGAGAACAGGAAAAAAAGCAAGTATCCCCTAAATACTGGAACTGACCATCTGTATACAGGGAAGGGACAGTTTTAAGTCAGGGAGGAGTTTTGTTTCTGCTGATAGAAGCACAGTTCAATTTATACTAAAAGGACCATGAGTTCGTGGTTTTCTTATTATGGTACTTTGTCAACTCATTTGCTCAATCCAATTTTTGGTGACTGGAATTGGCTAAAAGATTACAGGATATTCATTGCAATAGGAAGAAGAATTCCAAATCTCCTGGGCGGCAAACCTTAATTGTTGCATTTTCTCTGAGTGGTGAATGCACATTGAATCCCAGCTATCTATGCAGGAAAGTAATTTCCAAGGCAGCCCATTCACATTCAGTTTTTTTCCACTAAAAGTGAAGCAATAAATTATGCTGGTGTTTAAGGGGTAATCTCTGTGACTTTAAAGAACATAAACTATCAGAGGCACACCAGTCTGACTGTGCTAAATGCTGAGCACCTCCTTTATCCGAGTGAGTAACCTCATCTCCCACAGAGAACAGCAGGAGCTACAGATACTGGCGTCCTCACTCAGTGGCGTCACTACTCAGAGGGATCGAGCTGTAACTGAGGCAGCTGTGCTACTGGCTGGGCTTGGTAAGTGCAGGCACTATTAGAGGGTGCCATTAGATGAAGTCACTGAAGCATTAGGAAGCCTGCAGAAATGAGTACCCTCTTCCAATCTGAAAAGTGTTGTGGTTGAGAATATACCCATTGGACATCCTCAAGGGAAGATTTCTTTCACACATACTGGCTCTATCAGTGTTACCAGCCAGCACTTCACCAGCATGAGACTTAGCCTTGTAACATTTCACGGATCCCTACATCATGCTGAGTAGCGCTGGTCATCTATTATTAATATGCTCACATTTTTTGCTAGACTAAAAGTATATTATTTTCTTATTAAATCTTCCATTACTTTAAGATGCTTTTAAGGTCTGTTCTGCTCTCATTCTCTTAGTTGGGAACAAAAGCTTTTCAAATGTCAGAAGTTAATATATACCGATATCTGAAAAAGCAAGAAAATACAACAGATTTCGAGGCAATTTTCTTATATAATGACGTCTTAAAGTTTCATACATTGTTTTTATAAAATATTTCCCTTTTTTCTATGTGAGGGCATATTCACACACAATTCCAGTTTTGCATTAGAAATACTGGCTGCATGACAATGTGAGACTTTCTCCTATAATGGTTATTATTTGGCATGCATAAAGAATTTTAAGAACTCTTAAGTTGGAGAAGTAGTATTGTGTTTGCTTACACAAGATGATGAAGGCAGTCACATGTTTATTCTGCTTGGAGATGGCCAGAGGGAAGCCAGTGTGCACCTAGGAACTGTGAAGTTAGTTAGCATGGTGTGGTGCCTTGGTTAATGAACCTGTAGAGAGTATCATAGCTTAGGCACAGTACAGTGCTAGTGCATCCCAAAGGCTCCTGGACAGAAACTGGTCTGTACCTGGATGAGCTGGAGCATAGGCAAAGCAGTCTGGCCTGCTCTGAAAAGATACATATGCCAACTAGTATAAAAAGAGGGGAGTTATCAAAATGTGTGGGCACACATTCTTTGAAATGCTTAGGCTGTTGTGAAAACAGACACTGGGAGAGCTGATGGGGTCCACCAGTTACTGCTTTATTGGATTCTGGCTTATTGCTTTGATGGGAACCTGACTTGTTCATCCCAGTCAGCTTTATGTCTTGTGTTGATTATTCTTGGGCAGCAGAATGGAATGGGCCGTGTTAATTCATAATGCTGTTGCAATGAGGTTTGAGGATGAGGTGAAAGGTAAGCATGAAGCAGAGAAGTACACCAAGAGAACCTCAGTGCTGCATTAATAAACTGCTGCTGATGGCCAGGGTCTTCTGGAATGGTTTTGCCTTTGCTCCCCCATGACTAAGGCTCAGAACAGGGGCAGATTCTCAGAACTGGGTTGGAAATTGCATCATAGTTTCTAGAGTGCCCCTGTAAATCTCTTGCTATTTTGATTTCTGGAGTTCTGTTTCCTAAAACTGTACAAAGTAGCTAGTGTAGAATAAACTCTCCCCTAATTATTTAGCTGATGTAGGCCTAATTTCAAGTGCACCATTTTAATTCTGTTAATTTCCAGATTAATTTTTACCTTACATAAAGGTAATAATAATCCTAACACAGCCACTGAATCTTACCAATAAGCCCTCCTGCTTAGTTAATCTATTTATTTCTATCCTCCTTGAAAGTTATTTTTAATGTTTAAGGAACTTTGAAATATTTCTCACAGCTGTTCCCAAAAGTGAGTTTGTAGCCTTTTACTGCCACTGATGCTAGTAGACCTTGCTTGAGGCTGTAGAGAAGTTGGGACAAAGCCAGGGAAAAAACTCAGGCTCATGTCTTAAGCACAAGATAACTATTCATCTTTTATAAGCCTTTCTTGTCTGATGCTTTCATATTCTCAGAAAGGATGGCCCGGAAATTGAAGTGTTAATGCTTTTTCATAGCACAAATACAGATTTTTCCTTGGGAAATTTTGGACGTGTCATGCTGGTCTGTTTACGAGCAGCAAGGTGCGTGGTGATGGTACAAATGAGGTCAGTATCCCTTGCATTTTCTGTTATTAGATCATTCGAAACTCACTTTCTCTAGCCTCTGTAAGTTAACATCAGTGGAGGCTTGGTCATTTATACTTGCTGAATATCAGTTTTAAAAGATAACAACTGAATACCTGATGTTAAGTGTTCTTCATATATTTGAAAAAATTGCTTTGATATTAAATGTATATTTAAAAATATTTCTTACCTTCGTGTTTCAGTAAAATGCTTTGTAGAGTTTGAGATTATAATGGTGTTACTGATAGTTTCTCATACCATCGCCATGTCTTCTTTAGGGGTTTTGTGTCTGTATCCACTCTGTCTTCATTCATCCTTGTCCTATTTTGGAAAGTGTAAAGGTCCTCAGAGTTTTTAGCAGAAGCCTATTGTTAGAGGGAAGACTCAGATAGTCTGTAACTTCTGACCTTTCCAGAACATATTTTTATATCTCCTTTGAAGGAACACGGAGGGATGATGATAAGGAAGTTGAAAATATGGCCAGCATACACACAGGTATGTTCAGGAAATAATATTGTAATATTGAAGGAAAAAAAGCCCCAAAAATGATGGGATCCAAAACCTGCTGGAAATCAGTGAAACATGTTCACACTAATTTCAGGTTTTGTATTCAGCCATGCACAGTTTTCTTCTATGCTTTTTTTTGTGTTTTTCTTTCTTTTTTTTTTTCCCAGATGATTAACTGTGCTTTATTAGAGTTGATGCAAGAGGCAAAATTTAGGCTTCCCCCACTGTGGTTTATTGAAAATATTAATCATAACATTGCATTAACAGAATTCTTCACATTTAGCACTTTTACTTGGCAGGGCAGAAACTTTATTGTGCCTGGAATTGTTGTCTAAAGACCTTTCCAGAGGTGTCAGGAGAGACACATTACTTTTGCTTTTGTTCACCTTTCAGAAGAAAGAGTTGTGAGCAAAACCTGTAACTCAGGGCTGGAAGCATTGCATTCCACAGCATCATGCTAAAATACTGGTGGAAGGTAAGAAAATATAATAAATGGTCACCTTTCTGATAATGTAAGACAAGATTCTTGAATTACATATAATTTAAGTTCTTATCTTGAGGAGTGGTAAGAACAGGGGCAGTGGGAATATAACAAAATCACAGAATTGTTTGGGTTGGAAGGGACCTCTGGAGAACATCTTGTCCAACCATCTGCCAAGGCAGGGTCACCTAGGACAGGTTACACAGGAATGCATCCAGGTGGGTTTTGAAACCCTTCAGAGAGGGAGACTCCATGACCTCCCTGGGCAGCCTGTATCAACAAGAAAGGCAGACCCTTGTTTTAAAGATATTTTCAGATACAGGTGCACTTTTTCATTTATGCAGGTGAAGAAAGCCTTGGCTTAGTTGTATTCCCTTTGAAAAATAAGAGAAGTATTCTTACTGAATTTTGTGGGAAAAGAGTTATGAATCTGGTCTGAATGGTGCATATATTCCCCATTCTCTCTCACTGAGGAATTATTTTTGCATGCAAAGTATATGTACTATATGGGTTAAACACTGCTCCATCTTTACTTTCCTATGAAAACAGTAAATTTCCCAGGGATTAGGGATCTTTTTACAGGGGTGTTTGATTAAGAATATACCGTTTGTACAGTTGATTTTGTCTGGAGGCAGATGATCTCTTGTGGCTGCTTTTGACCCTGATTTCAGAAATGGCTGAAAGGAAAAGTGCACAGGCTGAATTAAAACCCACAAAGGACTTGAAACATACGTCAGATCTAAAGATCATGTGACAAAACTTTCTAGTGATACATATTGCTTAGGGTTTCTCTAATTTGCGGGCTGCAGTCTTAACACTGTTGGCATAACTTCATTACAGGAGCCTTTTGGTTTAGATGTGACATAGGTCAACAGGATTTTCTTTCTTCCTGTAGGCTGTTATGACACCTCTTTAAATGTATAAACTAAGCTAAGACAGCTCTCATCTATCCACTGATGCTGCCCTGTCCCTATCAGGGGCTTTGCCATCCTAGAACAGATAGCTGTGGGGTTAAAGTTTTCATGTGAGCTAACAGAAGTACAGGGTGGTTATGGCACAATTTTGTGATATAAACTGGATAGTACCTGCTTATGCAAAAGTGAGAAACATATTCAACTGCTATCAATTCTAACATATGAATGGGAAAGCTGTCTGTGCTACTGTTGCATGCAGAGTTTTGAGGCAGCTCTTTTTCCTTTAAAAATAGTGAGTTAAATGGTATTGAAGAGTGAGAATCTCATTAATGGCAAGCAGAAAATTGTGCACAACATTTGAACACTGATTATCAGAAAGACCTTTTGTTAATTATGAATTGGGCCAAATATATTTGTTTTATGCATGTATTTTGTTGCTTTAAAAAGTAGTTGTTAAGGGTTCTAATAATGACAGAAAATAAACAGCTAAAAGATGGGAAGGAGGGCAATGGCAGGAGAAAAGAATACGTCTGCTTTTGCATGTGAGGATCTTGCTTCTGTTGCTGTATCGTTCCAACCTTACTCTTTTCAAGTATCATCTGACCTCTGATAAACATATTGATCCCTGGGGTACTCCTTGTTGCTCAGATTCTAAATGAAACAAATAAGCCTGCTGGGGTCATCTTCTCTGCTTCTTTGTCTTTGATTTGGACAGCTTGAAGTTTCTCACAAACTTGATAAAAGGCCCATTTCCCCCAAATATCTGCTAGTGACTTAGAAATGCATTTTCTCAGTCTTGGATTTTATGATAGTTTTCTTCCATATACATGTTCTTCTGTAGCTATTTACTGGATGTACAAGGATTACCATGCCTTTGACTGTCCAAAGCCAGTTACTGAGTGGATATTTTTCATATTGAATCATATTTAATCGCATTTCATATTGAATCATTCCAGTCAACATGAGTCTGTGAAAGGCAGGTGCTGCTGACCAACCTGATCTTCTTCTATGACAAGGTGACCCAGTCACCAGACCCCATCACCTAGTGGATGAAGGAAAGGCTGTGGATGCTTTTTACCTGGAGTTTAATAAAGCTTTTGACACCCTTTCCCACAGCATTCTCCTAGAGAGACTGACTGCTTGTGGCTTGGACATATGCATTTTTTACTGGGTAAAAGACTAGATGGCCAGGCCCAGGGAGTGGTGGTGTATGGAGTTAAATCCAGCTGGCAGCCAGTCACAAGTGGTGTTGCCCAGGGCCTGACTTGTTTAATATCTTTATCGACTGGGTGAGGTGATCGAGGGCACCCTCAGTGAGCTTGCAGATGACACCAAGTTTGGCAGGAGTGTTGATCTGCTGGAGGGCAAGAAGGCTCTGCAGAGGGATCTGGACAGGCTGGATTGATGGGCTGTGGCAAATTTTATGAGCTTCAACAAGGTGGCAAGGTCCAGTCCTGTCCTTGGGTCACAACAACCCCATCCAGCGCTACAGACTGGGGGCAGAGTGGCTGGAAGGCTGCTCAGTGGAAAAGGACCTGGGGTAATTGGTCAACAACCGGTTGAACATGAGCCAGTGTGTGCCCAGGTGGCCAAGAAGGCCAATGGCATCCTGGCATGGATCAGAAATAGTGTGGCCAGCGGGACCAGGGTAGTGATTTTCCCCCTGTACTCATCACTGCTGAGGCAACATCTCAAATGCTGTGTCCAGTTACAGGCCCCTTACTACAAGAAGGACATTGAGGTGCTGGAGTGTGTCCAGAGAAGGGCAACAGAGCTGCTGGAGGGTCTGGAGCACAAATCCTATGAGGAGCGGCTGAGGGAGCTGGGGCTGTTTAGCCTGGGAAGAGGAGGCTCAGGGGGGACCTTATCACTCTCTCACAACTACTCGAAAGAAGGCTGTAGTGAGGTGGGGGTCAGTCTCCCAACAAGTAATATTTAGAAAAATGTCTTCGCTGAATGGGGATTGTCAAGCATTGGAACAGGCTGCCCAGGGAAGTGGTTGAGTCACCATACCTGAAGGTATTTAAAAGACATATAGATGTGGCACATAGGGACATGGTTTAGTGGTGGCCTTGGCAGTTTTAGGTTGGTGGTTGGACTTGATGATCTTAAAGAACTTTTCCAGCCTAAATGATTTTATGATTCTATAAGAACTCAAGTTAGAGGAACCATCAAGACTGAAGCAAGCCATACTGAGGCCTCGGGGCAGTATCAGTGTGTCTTTGTTTATAAAAAAAATCTGGTTTTTGGAATCTTGTCTTTCTACTGCTTAAGTTTCCTTACAGCTAGAAAATATGTCCCAGTACCTTATGCAGACATGGATTTACTTGGGAATGGTAGGGTAAGTATCCTCTGCTCTCATAAAAAGTTTTTGGATTCATGACATGGAGATGCTGCTCATTCACACTGCTGCTAGATCCAGTCCTAGTGCATTTTCGTTCTCTTTCGCTTCAATGTAAGATAATTATTTCCAGTTCCTAATGTCTGTATTTGGTATGTATATCAGGATTTTGGTAGCAGGGAGACCACAAGGGTGGCCATTTCAGTGAGAAGCTGCCAGAAGCTTCCCCTATGCCTTATAGAGCTGATTCTAGCTGGCTCCAAGACGGATCTGCCACTGGCCAAGGCTGTGTCAATCAGCAACAGTTGTAATGCCTCTGTAGTAACATATTTAAGAAGGGGAAAAAGTTATTGGGCAGAAGTAATTGCATCCAGGAGTGAGGATATGTGAGAGTAAAAGCTTTGCTTCTCATTATCCTACTCTGATTTGACTTGTAGTAAATTCAATTAATTTCACTAAGTCTGTTTTTCCCATGGCTGTAATTGGTGAGTGAGCAATGGAGTGGTTAATGTGGATATTACTAGTGGAAAAGCCCACATATTTGGAGAAAAAAAAGTGATTTGCGTGGCAGTTTAGACTTTAATTAATCTTCAGTGTCATGCATATTTTTTCTTTGTCTTCACCTTAGGCTGCTAAATAAATATTTTTGAAACCACACAATTAATAGTGAATGTCTTCTCTTGGTGGCTTAGTGAATATCTGCTAGGAAATCCTCACAGAACTATGTTCAAAAGTAATTTTCAGGAGAGAGATCTTCCCCTTGGCTGGAATTTAGCTGGGAATATTGCTGATAATATACTATACTGTCATGGGGGGCAAACATGCTAAGACTTAGATCTGCTGTAAATTCCTAAAGGAAAGTCTTGGCACTTAGCATTTCCACAGTTTTTTTTTCTCCTAATGCCTCATCCTAATTTTTGAGGAGTCACACAGTTTATTCAGTTTGAAAACCATATTGTATCCAAGGCTTGGAAATATGCTGGAGGCTCTAGGATTTTTTTTCTGCACAGTGAGCATAGCATTTTGGTATTGCCTTCTACTTGTTGGTATTCTTCTAATGCTCAAAACTTACTGGAGTTTCAAAATATGTTTCCAGTAAGGGTGTAGTTTCAATTATCATCATTATTTCTTTGTTTCCAGGGTGTGTTCTGTTCTTTACAAACAAGTAGAAAAGTCCAGCATCTTGTTAATGACCTTAAGATCAGCATCCACTCCCTGTGGGCCTACAAAATAGTGATGCCATTTCAAGGACTGTCACAAGCACCAGGTTAAATATACTTGGAACTATGGTTCTTTGGGATCAAAGGTTCATACATGATTCTGTTGCTTTTCTGGCTGTTGAAAAAATGACTGTGAAGTGGTTAAAGTAATAAATGAGTGCATGTGCTCTTCTTTATTATCCCAGTAATTTAGATTATTCCGTTCAGTCAGTGGAGTTCAAAGAGCCTAGTTTCAGATGACTGGCAACTTACTATGTAAATCTTAATCTCTTAGTTTGAACAGCATCTGGCACCGAGAGGCTGGAACACTGAGGCACATCCATATAAAATTCGTAATGTTTTCCACCTTCTGTAGATGGGAGTCTATGAACTATATAAGCATATAAGGTATGCAAAATAATGGTAGGTTCTGTGTCAGCAAAGATTAGGTGTAACAATCAAATTTTATAGATTAAGTCGTGGAGTGCCACCATTAATACGTTGCTTTAAAAAGAAACTGCACTGTTTGTTACCTATTTCTAGCTATAAAATAAAGTGTTCTCTGTGAGAGAGCTCAGTATTGACACTGAGTATTAATACAGTAAAAAGTTCATTGTTCAGACAGATGTTTCACAGCTAGAAAAGCAGCAGGATTTTTGGGAGCTACTGATAACAGATCTCTCAATATTTGTCTTTTTAATCTTCTCTCTAATATAAACTAAAACTATTGATGCTGTTGTCACACAGAGTGGAATATTACATATTCTTCTAATACATAATGGTATTGTTTTACTTGAAAAAATCAGGACTAGTAAAGAAACAAAAGGAAAGGTTGGGTTTTTTTAATAGGCAAACCCCCCTTCAGTAGGAAATTTTTCACAGAGAGCATTACCTTTATTCAGATATACTGCTGTGGTGCCTCTCTGAGAGTTGACACCTGTTGATGTTATTTTCAGTCTTCTCTGTGGATGTCTGCATTAAGGTGACATCTTTTCTCTGTTAACACATGATATGAATCTTTAGTCTTAATGCATAATGACAGGTACAGTACAGGTGAAGAGCACCTAAGAGAAGGAAGACAAAGCTGCACAAAAATTTCCAAGAAGCATAAAACAGCACTGTCAGATTTGTTTTGTTTGAATTATATGCAGACTATTTTAAACTGAAAAGTCAATTTTTCACCTAATTTTAATTTATTCACAAATTTTTAATTTATTCAAACATCTGTCTGTGATACAACCATTATTATAGAGAAACTTGAGCCATGCCTGTAAAAAATATGAGCACATATACACATGGAACAAGAAAATAGAAGTATTTTGGAAGAATGTCACTAAAGCTAAATAAATTAGTGTGTATTGTGTATGTGTGTGTGTTTGTGTGCAAACACAGTTTTTGGTTGCTTCCTGCTGCCTACCTCCATGTGTGGTTGACTCGTGGGAAGGAATTAATCCTTGAGAAGTTGTTCAATCAGTCCAGAAGAGCAATGGCATGAGGAATTTGAGGGTCTGAACTTGTAGAAAGCCCACCTATTTTGTTTTTAAATTATCCTAACAGTTAATGGACTTTCATGGAATAGTTTTATTACTGTTGAATCAATGTTTTTTGGATAAAAAGTCTTCCTCTGAAAGAAATGTAAGTTTCAGCTGTCACTGGATTGGTTGCTTTTAATTCTGAGTAGATTCAGCATTTGAAATAGGTGTATTGGGAAAAGATTCCTGTACTGAAAAGCAAACTAGTATTTTCTTATATTTTTTCTAGATTGACAAGCACAAAATTAAAGAGATTCATATAGCTGACATTAAATGTGTTCAAGAGTGTATCTAAGACTGGGCTCTAGCCTATCAGTAATTGTGCCTTACCAATTTTATGTGGGCTTTTTTTTTAAAGTATAAACCCCAATTTTAACTGAAAGGGATTGATAAGTAAATTGTGGATGTGACATAAAGGACAAGTAGAGAAACCACTTCATACTTAATGTATCCATCTTATCATAAATTGTCTGGAGACTAGCGACTGCAGGAAAATTACACTAGGCAGCAAAACAGCTGGAAACTGCATTTTCAAATTTATAGATGGAAATAAAAAATAAGTAATTGTTGGAATTCTGTGTTGTGTTATATATACTCACATAGTCTTCCTCTTCTTTCTGGAAAGGAATTAATTTATAAGTGTATGAAAAAGGACACTTTCTTTATGTTTGAGCTCATAAACAATTTTTCATACACCACTTATTTCTTAATGTTTTCCTTAGGACTTGCAAATATTTATTTTTAAGAGGTTTCATAGATTATTCTCTCCTATATGTGGCTCTCATTCTTTCTGTCTCCTATTAAATGTAATGTGAAGGTCAGACTCTCAGGTTGCAGCAACAGCAAGGGGATGTATTTGAGTGTTGGATGTAGTTTCTTTTTGATGTGAATGTGATTTGCTAGGTTTCATACATCCCATAAAATAACTCATGACAGCTACATGCTGAAACAGATAGCTTTTCTTCCTTCCATAAACCTTTGACTTGACTGTTCTCTCCACTGCCTTTCACTAAATAGAAAATTTGTGCTAACTCTTGCCCAATAGATGTTCAGAAGGCATGTTTAAAGGTGGCAGAAAACCGTAAAAGTATTTTCAGGGATCAGCTGGCTGCAGGTGCTGTCTGTGCTGAGATGGAGATGATTTATCTGAAGTTTTGTTCCTTCTGGGGTCAGGACCAGTAATTATTTCGTCATGGGGCAAGTGCCTGTACCTACTAGTAAGGTACAGATTTGAGATATGTGATGACAGTAGCTTCCCTCTTATCATAAAATCTATCCTGACCAAACCTTCCTGAGCCTTTTTTGCCCTCACCTTGCCAGGTAGTCCAGTGTTTCCCCATTATTTAAAAAAATTTTTTGTTGTTGTTTTTAAATCAAAGGACTGTATCTCCTTTCTGAAGAGGCTTGAAAATGGAGAGTGTTACCACAATTGCCATGTTTCAAAATAACACTCAATACCCTCTAAAAAGAAAAAACCCTTTTCCATAGTTTTGCTTGTTTGTATACTTATGTGTAGAGGATCATGTGTATAAAATTAAGCAAAAAAATATTCCTAATTATTTTCAAAACTATTTTCTGTTGCCTTTGTAACCAGCAGCTGTGCAATTGCTAACACGGTTCTAACAGAGCAGAAGTGTTCATGTTGTAAATAATGATGAAGTTTATTAACAATAGAAACATCACAACAGAGTTTATTTTAGCTATACACTGTATTTTAGTGAAGTTTCCAGAGCAGTCAAGTGTGAGAGAAGTGCAATATTAGAAGATTATAAACTAGGAACTATGAATAAGGTCAAAACAAAAGCTGGAAATAGTATGCTGCGTACATTTATGAAGCTGAAACTACTCATAAAATTGCAGATGAATTGTGTTCGTCTTGCTCTACGTGGAGAAGATTCCCAGCATGAATTACCATTTGTGGAAGTTGTGAAAGGCTAAGGTGTACAAATGCACCATATATCCTCTTTAGTGAGACAAAATTAGAATGAACTATGTGTGACTGGGTCAAACATAAGGATAGCACAGAGACAAAATACATTAGTTGGCTCTAGAGACCCAATTTCTTTGTAACTAGTTGTCTTTAAAGCAGCTTACAAAACCTGTTGGTTTATACATTGCTCTTTTTTCTGGTTTAGTTAAGGACATGCACACTATTTCTTGAACTATTTTTTTAGTACTGTTATTCAGGAACTATTCTTCAGGGAACATTTAGGATAGGTATAAAACTCTAAGGCAGGTTTATTCATGACTACTCTGTTAGTTTAGATATTGCTTCTTTTGTACCTCCTTGAAGACAAGCACACAAGTCACTTGAGCTGTAGAATGGAGAAAGAAGATGTTGCGTGTTGTACTTTGAGGATCAGCTTCAAAGTAATAAAGCCAGAAGGATTCAGAAATGTAATAATTAAATATAATAGGAAGAGATTCACTGCAATGGATAAACAGTGGAACACATGAGAAGAGCTGAAGGCTGTAATCACGTCTTGTAATGTTTTTCAGTGTCTGCATTCAGTCTTTGCTGGTGTTACATCTGATCTACAGCTGTGGCAAGGAAGCAGTGCTGCGTCTGTGTACACGGAGATCCAGCCATGGCCAAATTTTGCTCACTTGCAAAAGAACTTAAATGAGTAGTCTTTATCTGACAAGTGCTATCTTTTTGCACAAATTACATTAATATGCACTTACTATTTGCGTATTAATTATTAGCTACCTGTTCCACTGTTGCAATCAAGTTAAGACTGAAAGTTGTGCATACAGTCCCAGGTAGTGCTAAGAAGGAACTCACCTTCTTGCTTTTGCTGCAAGTTTTCTGTGAAAATATTTAAAATATTGAAAATCAAAAGCTCATTTTTCATGTTTTTTAATTGAACTCAAGACAGCAGGGCTAGCAGCTGGCAATCATTTTTGTATTGTACTGTAGTTCTTTTTGAGCAAAAGTACTGCATCTAATGAAAATGTCATGATGTAATATGAATTACTTCATAAACACATTTTTTCATGACTAATAGCAATTTTAGTTGTATTTCTTACCAAAATTGATTTTAGTCAAGTGAATAAGATAAATACGCTCTTTTCTCTTTAGTTCCTTATTCTTTTCTGCCAAATATACACATTTATTAACTTTATGGTTCATACCATTACTTGCTGTCATGTAGGTATTGGCTAGCATGTCCAGAATTTTGTGTTCATTTCTCCTTGTTAGTTTCTCCTAGTTAGTGTATAATATATAATTACATGGTTACTCTCTGTATGACATGCTTTGCTGACTCGCTGTAGTTTTCAGGTCCCAAGTGTTGGTGGGATATACTTCTTGGGGGGGTTAAATTTTAACTGCTTTACCATGAGGTGGTGGGTATTTGAAGATTTGAGTGCATTGGATAGAGATGTTCAAACAACCACCATGAATATAGTCCTCTGTTTTTGTGCACGGATTCCTGCCTGGAGGGGTCTCTCCACAATTAGTCTCACTCTGTTGTACTAATGGAGAACTGATCTCTTGAGCTGATCACTTCCCTTCAACCTAGTAAGGCAGATGGATTTGGATATGGGCATGCAAGGTGATCATAGGGCATATACATCCTTCACATTGGTCAACTGGAAAACTTTTGGAAAGTCAATATGTGAGTGGGTTGTAGACAGGCAGGACAAAATTTCGATTCTGGAATGCATGCTGAACTCACAGACTGATGAAGTTTGAAATGTTTTGGGGTGAACATCCAATCACTGACTAAATACAAATTCTCCTTCGACAGAATGTGAAAAATACATAAAAGAAGATTGATAAGAGGGATGTCTCTATGGATGAGAACTGTTATTTTTTTAGGCTGGTGTATGTTTACATGCCCTGAATCTTCTGTAGTTCTTCAATTGCAGCTTTTTATTGCTTCTTAGCAGCTTAGTATGACTTTGGCAGAAAGTAGTTGATGATGCATGAGAGAAAGTGGTATCCACTAGGGTGTTTTTTTCCTCTTCATTTTAACGCACTGCATATGGATATCTTCAGCATCCCATTTTATGTATTTTTACTATCAGTGCAAAGAAGTGGAACAAATGTGAGCAAGAACAGATTTCATTTGCTATTCCACTGCCATTATCCTGTTAGTACTTTATTACTTACTGAAAACCTATCTTGGAGTAATGGTGTGGTGCTGCTTACGAGCAGAGATGTGATTAATGGCAAGGTTTTGATCTTTTTTCTTCTGTAATGGGGAAGTGCTAACTTAGAGCAGAAGTTATGTCATTTACCTTACTCACTGAGAGTTTAATGTAAGCAGCATGGAAGATGCCTGCTGTTTGCAGTAGACCTGATAGCATTATTCATTAGATGTATTTTCCTCCAGTTGATGGAGGCAAATTCTGCATATACAGATCTGAGTTTCTACATATGTATGCATTATTCAGGGTAAGTGGTTAACCAATTTATGTGGATGAATTTCAGGCTCTTGTCTCTTTGGAAACCATTCATGGTGATTGTTCCAGGTATCAGAACTACATGATCAGTTGCCTAAATCACATGGGATTATCTTTGTTTCCTAACAATGATGATGGAACCTTACTGTGCATGGAAGAGTGACAAAGCAACATGACAAAGAACTACACTGACCTTTTCTTTTCTCATTAACCACTGTTTGACCTTACTGGTTTTCTCAAACACGGAATGGCCCTGGCTAGGACAGCACTGCCAGAAGCTCTCTGGGGAGGTTCTTCCTGCTTTTGCTGAAGTGGTCACTTTTCACAGAGGCATTCACTGTGCTGGAGGAATACCAAGAATTGCATGAAGATACATTGTCCTGTCAGTTGTGAATGAGTCTGTTAAGACTGAAAAGGGTTCTGGACGTCCTTTCAGGTCTGCTTTTATATTTCAGTAATTGCCAAAATACAGCAATCAACCTGGAGTAGAGCCCAAACTGTGGATATGAAATATGGTTTTATGTTACTCTCTTTCCCCAGCAAACAGAGTGAAGCAGATACCCCTCCTTCCCTGTCCCCTTCGAATCCTCTTTCTCTTCTCAATTCGTGCACTCACTCTTGGAGTCAGACTAGCTGGCTAGTGTTTAGAGTGTTTAGAGTCATGGGTTTGGTTTTGCAAATGCTGAAAGAGGAATCGAGCTTGTCTTCCACTAGCTAGGCAAGTGCTCTCACTGCTCTGGAGAGGAAGCAGGAAACTCCTCAGGATGCTTTAAAAAAAACTAGTGCTGGATGGTGCTCTAAAAATGTGATGCTAAGAAGTGTGAAAGCTTCAGGGTGAGCATCCGACTCTGAAGTGCCCAGATTAGGCTATTTCAGATCCCCTTACTTTGTGGATTCAAATTGATTTAGGCATGAATTAGATATTAAACACTTCCGTCCTCTTTAAGAAAATTTGGCATAAAGCAGAAAATTACATTTTAAAGGGCCAGGGGAGACCTAAGGGCACAGCTGCGGCTGCAACTGAAGTTGGGAACAGTCATTAATTATTCCCAACAATGCAGAGTTTATCAGGTTCAGAGTTTGGCATCAAAATCCTTACAGCACTTTTAGTCTGTAATCTTAGAACTGCTGATCTAGAAGGTGTCCTATTTTTAAGATGTTTCCTTTGAACACAGTGGATCATCAGGGGATCAAAGGTCCGATATCAGGATTAACAGTTCATAAAACTAGTTTATTGAAATAAGCTTTGGTCTTAAATATTTCCTCAGCGCTCATGGGAGAAAAAAAAAATCAACAGAAATGATGTAGCAGGAATTAAAAGGCAGTGCAAACTTGACTGAAATGAAATCTAGTTCAGAAACGGAGGGAAGAGCTGTGGGTGCTTTTGCTTCTCCGACTGACTTCGGGATCTTCTCCCAAGAAATGATGAGTATGATATGAGAAGATACGAGGAGAAAAGGTGACAAATATGAGGGAGGACTTCTTTACTGTGTGCATGACCAAGCACTGGCACAGATTGCCCATGGAGGTTGTGGAGTTTTCCTCACTGCAGGTATTCAAGATGCTTCTGGACACAATCCTGTGCCTTGTGCTCTGGGATGACCCTGCTTGAGCAGGGAGGTTGGATGACCCCCTGTGGTCCCTTCCAGCCTGAACCATTCTGTGAATCTCTGATTCTCCATTACTTTGAACCTCTGTCCTGTGTTATCTTTGTACTTTCCCCCCATGATTCACCTGGAGTGCTCTTTCATGACACCCAAAATCCTTGCATCATTCCATCAAAACCCACCTTGGCTTAAGAAAGCCCTGTGTAAACTATAACTTGCTTCTTACCCACCAGGGTGTATATACTGGTAAGGTACAAGTCCTTCCCTTCCCTTCCCTTCCCTTCCCTTCCCTTCCCTTCCCTTCCCTTCCCTTCCCTTCCCTTCC
>NW_008236767.1:8128412-8128864 GCF_000691975.1 Corvus brachyrhynchos
GGACCATACAAATGCTCCTCAAGAGCTTCGCTGATTACAATTAGTCCATGGAGAGCTTCTGTCGCTAGTCCATGTTTTGTTTGATCCCTTATCTTATCCCAGATCTCGTACCAAAAACACCCATGACTAGTTCCAGGAGGTTCAATATCAAAAAGTAAGTCTCGAGAAATATAGAAGAAATTTTTGAAAAGCCAGTTAAAAAAAATGTTCTAGATCTCCCGGAACTAATACTTTCTTGTTTTGTTGTTCGAGGATTCCTTTAACTTCTAGATACATTTTTTTCTGTGGCTCAGAGAGCCACATTTCCCACAATTCTTCCATAGTCCAGAGAGAATATCCAAACCAAGGTGAGAAGAGAGAGATCTAGAGTGGTTTTTACTCATGAATTTTCTGTCCTTAGGGATCGGTGTCTTGCCCACAATTCTCTACCATTTGTTACAGCAGGCATTCTG
>NW_008236767.1:8128918-8189105 GCF_000691975.1 Corvus brachyrhynchos
TATTGGAGAGTGTTTTATTCCTCCAGCCGCATGGCTGGGATCTGCCGAGGAACTGTTGCAATCCCAGGACCCGAGGATCCTTTGCCCGCGCAGGGGAACACAAAACAACCAATGGGGAACGAGGATGAGCAGGGGCAGGGAAACCCCGTGTCTGTGCCCTCAGGGCCCCTCTCCCAGGGCTACATGGCAGGGGGAGGGACCCCGACACCAAAGCAAATACAAAACCAGAAAGTATGAAGGAGAAGAAACAGTCTGCTCTTAAATAGTTCTAACAAAGAGAGCACAGTTAAACATGCCCTGTGAATTGGAACTGGTTTTTTTTCACTGGGAGATATAGGAGGTCAGCAAGACAAGAATCCAAAAAATTCATACTGACTGCTGAAACCCTGTCTGATAGAGTATACTCAAACAATTTAGAAGTCAATTGCTCAGTGACACGGATTACAAAAATGATGCTATTTAGATTTTAGGACACATTTTAAATCTTTACAGCAGTTTATAAAGAACAGTAAATTAATTTTTACAGTCTGAGTCAGATATGTGTATTTTTAAGCACAGATGGGCTATATGTCAAAATGGTCAAATTCACAGGGTAGTTTAACTTGAAATAAAAACAAATATTTAAAAAAAAAGAAAAAAAAGAAGCAGGTCAGGTAGCACATGATAAGTTTTTGGTGTTTTAAATACTGTACATCAATGTTAGTGGCCCATGCAGACTTTAGTAAATGATAAATTATATAGAATGGTGCCCTTTGAAAAGAATTTTCATGTATGAAAGCTCCATATCTGGCCAAGGAAACTTTTCTAGTCAAGTTTTTTTAGGTTCATATAGTTTCCTAATTATTACTCATGTTTTATTCAGTAAAAATACTGGGACAAAATTGTTTTTATATTGATCTGCAATAATAGTGCATGTATGTATTTATTGGAACTGTCCACAAGGTAAAGAAAGGTTTTTGTTCATTTGTCAAACTTGTTTCTGAAGTATAAACAAAATAATTTCTTATTTATAATTAGAAAAATGGTGTGGGGACAAGTTAATTCATTGAGGATGAAGTTTGTATTAAAAATTTGAATTTATAAAAGTTTGAGAACAGTTTTGTGTTAAATTGAGTTAGAGCATGCATTGCACAAAGTTTTAGTATTATTTATCTCTACATTCTGTAAAAGTAACAAAATCAAATAACAACAAGTGCTTTTTGGTTTTCCAAAGATAAAACATTTTTGAGTGTTTGTAAGCACAGCAGATATAAAGACTTCCATTTTAAACCCAGTAAATACCTAACAAGTTCTTCTGCAATAAGGGGAATACTGTCTCTTGTTTCAAAGTCCACCATTATCAGAGGTAAAGTTCCTTCTTGAAATACATGGTATGGAGCTCTTTACTGTAATTACCTTGCAAACATGAAAGATGAGAATATTAACACATTTGCAGCTTTGGGGCACAGATTAAAAGTTTTTTTTTGCCATTTTTATGTCTTTTGATCTTTGGATTTGAAATGCATAGAGAATAAATCTAAGTAGTACTGTAAGAGCAAACCCTGTTACAAGACGTGTTTATCCCCTTGGGAGAAAACAGTTAGATTATAAAGAGTCCAATTGATTTCCTTAGTTTGCCAAAAATTTACTTGTTCCTGTTACAAGCATAAATTGATTATTTGGAATATATAAGAAGTCTGTAAAGAAAATAGTTTGACTTTTCAAGTTTTCATTTTTTCAGTTTTGAAACTATTAAATAAGCTCTTTGCATTTTTTTCTTGCTTTTTAGAAAGTCAATAGGCATTTTATGTCCTGAGCATTGTCTATGAATAGAAATTTCATCTTAAATCTTCAGTAAATAATGTGTATTGGGTTTAAAATGCATGAAGAGAATTAGTGCTTTATGTTGGAAGAATACTTTCTATGTATCAGATGTCCATGTAATCTTTAGAAAAGGCAGCAGTTTAGTTTCCTGAAATACCGAGAAACTATTTATACTTTTATTCTGTATTACAAACACTGGCTGAAATAAATCAGGAGTTGAAGCTAAAAGATACACAGAGCAATTATATATTAAGTATATGGAATGTATATTTATATATTTGTCTAAGCACTCCAGCTTATAACTTCAGCTGAGCTGTGGCGGAGGCAAAACTGATGTTACTGTATGGGCATGATTTGTATGATATGGAGGATGTTTCTCAGGGTTATAAATAGGTTGGTTTTTTTTTTTTTTTTGGCCATACTTTTAAAACAAAGTAATTCTAACCAGGAAAAATGTCTTTGGTGTTCACTTTGATCCTGCCCTTTTCTGAGCATTGAAAAATAGTATGGACAATGTCTTCTGAAAAGATGATCATGGAGAGGTGGGCAGAGAGAAGAACCTTCCAAAGTTTAACAAGGACAAATGCAGGGTCCTGTACCTGGGGAGGAACAACTGCATGCACCAGCACAGGCTGGGGCTGACCTGCTGGAGAGCAGCTCTGCAGAGAAGGACCTGGGGGTCCTGGTGGGCAACATCTGTCCATGAGCCTGCAGCATGCCCTCGTGGCCAAGAAGGGCTGCATTAGGAAGGGCATTGCCAGCAGGTTGAGGGAGGTGATCCTGCCCCTCTACTCAGCCCTGGTGAGGCCACATCTGGAGTGCTGTGTGCAGTTCTGGGCTCCTCAGGAGAAGAGAGACATGGAGCTCCTGGAGCAGGTCCAGCTGAGAGCTACTGAGTTGGTCAAGGGTGTGGAGAATCTCTCTTGCAGCGAAAGGCTGGGGGGGGGCTGGGCCTGTTCAGCTTCAAGAAGAGGTGACTGCAAGGGTTCCTACTTAATGCGTATAATTATCTAAGAGGAGGGTGTCAAGAGGACAGAGCCAGACTCTTCTCAGTGGTGCCAAGCAATAGGACAAGAGGCAACAGGCAGAAACTGATGTGCATTAAGTTCTACCTAAACATGAAGAAGAACTTGTTTACTGTTGTTTTTCTTCAGCGTACAAGAAAAGGCATTTAATGTCTAAGTATAGTTAGACACTAATTATTTGGAGCTTTGAAGATGAGAGTCGAGCTTGTTTCCTAAATGATCTAGAAGGGCAATTATCTTTCACATGTGAAAATGTTGGCAATTGCTGCAGTAAGTGGCTGCTCGGAAGCCGAGTTGTACAAGCACTGTCAACTACTTTGGAACATTTAAAATTTCTTTCTTTAGATGCAGCAGAGAACTGTAGAAGAAAAATACCTTCACATTTTGGTTCTTAGCAGCCATCTCCCTTGACTGACTGGGTATTTCTGTCAAGCAGAGGTTTTTAGTGTGGTAGAGCAATGAGACTGAGAAGCTGCCAGACGCTTTAGTTCCACAGCAAATGGATTCATGGGGGATTAGCTGTGTGCCTCCTACCAGAGGCGACAGGCCCACATGATATGAAGTCCTCTGCCACCATGCAAACAAACCAGCATCCTAGGGAGATTGATTGGGATACCATCACTGTACAGTGCTCTTCAAGGTATTAATTCAGATCTGGAAAGCCCTTTCCAATGTACTTCCATGCAAATGAACTTTATTTTATCGTTACTCCTTGAAAATAAGGTTACCTAGATCTCAGAACTTTGTTTCCTCTGTAGACTGACATTGATGTTTCTCTGAACTTGCTTACTGCTGGCAAATTCTACTATTCCAGTGATATTGCTGTCTTTTGATACATGTGCATTTTTATTCAGGAGAGGTGTTTGGTATTGCTTATTTGTGGTTCATTAACCGTGGGCTCTTTTATGGTAATGATACTGAGAAGAACAATAACCTCATGGCATTTTACAGGAGCCCAATACCATGCACTGAAGTTACTTAATTGCAAATCTCATGTTTTTTTCATATGATTTTGTCATTGTTTGTATTTAAATATATGTAAGTGGTACAATAGTTTATAAATGTTATATGTTTCAAATCAACAACAAACTGACATCATCTTGATATGGGATGGTATTCAATGAAGATTAACATGTAATAACTACTTTGGGCTTGATGTTACTGTGTTGTATATATAGAAACACTTGTTTTACTGTTCTCTCTTTTTGTTTTCTATGTGTCCTCCTTAGCAATGTCTCACAGTGAAGTCTTTCAGTCTCTTCTCTCAGCCTTTTGAGCTTCACCCTTTCCTATCACTCATCCCATTTTTGTATGGAAGGGAAAGCAGCTTCCTCTCTAAGGGGACCCTCCATTAACCCATTTATTCTCCCAGAGAGAGAGTATTGTTACTGCTTTCAAAGTTAGGCTGTCTAGATACAATTCTCCATAAGTTTCACTGCTGAAATTAATGAGAGTCTCCTTTTAAGACAGAAGTTATTTTATTAGTCATGTGTCCATGCTGGCCCCTTCCAAGAAGATGCCTACTCCCAGTTGTTGGGTTTCTTGGTATGATGTGAAGATCTTCCTTTACGTGAATCCCTAACAATCAAGCTCTCTAGGTTTTCAAACGTGGTAGTTGAACTTAGCTCATGAAGGTCCAAAGGAAAACATCCATGAAGACTTGCATGCCAGAGCTAACTACTCTGTGGGGGGAATTAAAGGGCCTGGTTACAATTTTGGAAAGAAGAAGTCATATCAGTTTTTTAAAACCCTGCATTCTATCTCAGTTGGAGGAAAAGCCTTCCAATGCTACTTGTAATACCTTGTCTTCTGTTGTACAAAGGAATTAGTTAGACTTTCATCATGGTCCAGATTTTATGTCCTTCAAAAAAAACCAACTTCCTTGCAGGATGCTAAAAGATTCTGACTTCATCTTTATCATGGACATTAAGTACTGTATGTGAAAATAACTTTTTGTTTTCCCCTTCGTCATATGTTACTCATATATTTCTACAAGATATTTCAATTGACAGGCTTTTTTTGAGTTTTTGCCTTCATCTGGGATTATTAAAATTCGTTGTACTTTAGGTGCCCTCTTTTTTTGTTCAACAGCATTAAAATCAGTTAGGAGGAAATAGCTGCTAGTAATACTGTTTCTTTAATCGACATGATTTAGCATATAAGGAGTTGCTGTGTGGCATCTGAAGGGATTTAATACAGCCATATGATAACGTAATTCCTCCTTTGGATGAGGTGCTGCTGGAAACATTTGCCAGTAGGCTGGTAGAAGGAAGAGGCTAGCAGTCATCAGACATTTGCAGACAGCAAATCATTTGGGCATTTTAATTCAGGCTTGAGGAATAATGGAACTCAGTCATGAGTCACGAAAACTTGAGCAATTCATTATAAATACGTGCAAAACAATGCACACTGGAAGGGATAATTTGAGATGCCTTGGATCCAAATTCTTTGTGTCCACACAATTAAGAAGTTCTAACAACCTGGCTTGTTCTTTTTTATTATTTATTTTTTAATCTCAGGAAGACTGTCATTTTACTTATGTCTTTGCAACTAATAGTGTCACAGCACTTAGCAGTAGTTATTATGGGTGTCAGTACCCTTGTGGTTTCTTACTAATGATGTGCTTCTCTAGACCCAGTTTCTTTCTAAGGAAAAACTTCATTGGCGGGGTAGCTTGGGAGGTCCAGTTGGAGGCATGTCCCTTCAGGAAACATTTTGGAGCCTGTGATTCTTGCACAGGACACTGAGTGTACACTTGATAGCAGTAGCCAAAGGTGGAAGCATACTGAGGCTGCTACCAGAAACTTTGGAGAAACCATCAACAGGACTCAATGTTTAACTCCAGTAGCTCAGTAAGTTTACTGCTTTACTGAAATAGATGGGACAGCTGCAGTTCAGCAATGTTCTGCTGAATTAGCAGGTGAAATTTAACAGTGAACTACTACACAAAAGAAGCAAAGGGCCACAGAGAGCATCAGTGAAGGAAGGCTGGAAGCAATGTTTACCCAGGGAGATTTAATCTGCACTCGGGTGGTCAGAAGCAAGGATGACCAGTTTAAATTAGTCCTGGGAGACATGAGAAACATGTGGCAAGCTATTTACTGTTTGTTTTGGATAAACAGAAAATGCAGAATGCTCGGCGCTACACTTGAGGCAGTTAAGGGTTACCATTTTTCTTGCTGCTGTTTACTTAGTCACTAATTGGCACAGCCATGTGTTTTGATCTAAGCAAGGTTTGTTTACCTATCTGTTATTAAAGGTTCTGGCTCTCAGTTTAGACAATAATACATCAAAACCACGAAGAAAGTACAGAAAATACATTAACCTCTTAGAGCAGGCCCAGAAGAGGGCCACAAAAATGATCCAAGGGACCACCTGTACTAGTTTGAAAACAAACCAGTGGGAGGCACCAAGTCAGAGTAACAATTTAATGGGGAAATTAAAGAAAAGGAAAAAAACTAAAAGAAAACACTGGTTCAGACTGACAGAGTCAAGATACAACCTGAGTTCCTGTTAGGCAGGGTGGTGGTAGCAGTCTGGTAGAATGGTGGCTGCAGTCCTCTGAAGTGGTGATCCTGTAGAAAAAGGGTCTGCTCTTCCTCAGGTCCAGTGGTGGCTGTATAGCTCCTGTCCTCTGGAAATCCAGTGGAAGAGTTCTCTCTGGTGCTCAGAGTCTCAGATTATATCCACGATGGGATGCTTGGTTCCTCCCTCTGGGTGGAGCATCTCACAATGGAGTAATGAGTCATGAGGCCAAGTGTTGATGAGGCTCATTAACAGAAGATAGTCTGGAGGGAGTTATCTCTGAGTCAGGCGGCAGGACAATGATGGGCAATTAACAGAAAGACAGTCTGGGGGGAGGGGGCAAGGAAACACTGCCCCACCTGGTTTCAGCAGCTCATGAGGATGGTAATAGAATACACTGCAACCCAGGACACACCTTTTGTATGAGAGAAGAGTGCTGTGGAAGTTCAGCCTGGAGAAGAGGAGTTTCCAGGGAGATCTTATTGCAGCTTTTCAGTACCTAAGGGAAGGCTTATAAGAAATGGGTGAACAGACTTTTTAGAAGGGTCTATTGTGGTAGGGTAAGGGGTATGGTTTTAAACTAAAAGAGGGTAAATTCAGACTAGATACAAAGAAGAAATTTTTTACAATGACGTTGGTGGAGCACTGACACAGGTTGCCAAGACAGGTTGTGGATGCACCATCCCTGGAATAATCCAAGGCCAGGTTGTATGAGGCTCTGAGCAACCTGACCTAGTTGAAGATGTTCCTGCTCATTGGAGGAGGGTTGGACTACATGGTCTTTAAAGGCCCTTCCAACCCAAGCCATTCTGTGGTAAAAAATCAGTCAGTTTATCTTTGTCAGTCAATTTTTTACTACTGGAAAGCAGTTCAGGGCTGATGACCTGATGCATACCTTAGCTAAATCTAGTGTACAAAATGGAATTTTACAGCCACACACCGATTTTTTTCTTCTTCCCTCTCACTCCTCTGTCATCAAGGATATCCCAGGAATTACTACAGCCAACGCAAAACTAAGATTATGGTGATGGCTTTCTCTTTGATATGCATGTCCAAAATTAACCAGATGTATTCTACCTTCATAACCATCTCCTATCCAAAATATAATTTTGCTGTGTAGGAATTTTTTTTTTTTTTTTTTTTTTTTTTTTTTTTCTGAGAGACACAGAGTTAGTGTACTCAGAACTGCAATCACGTTTACTGTCTGACATAGCCAGCAATTCAGTATCCCGCCAGCTTAAAGTTTTTCTCACAGTACGTTACTTTGTTACTTCAGTCTGCTCTAGCAGTGGAAAAGCTCATCATTCCTTTGTGAGCTCATTCATGAGAAAATGATAATTGGTGAAATGTGGAATAATCTATTACAGATTTTCTGTAGGTTTAATTTAGAAATCCCTGTATTCCTTTCTCATGAGGCAGTATTTAAACTTCAGTTCTATGACTGTATCTTTAATTCTGTATCATTATAATGCATGTAGTAACTAAAGCATGGTCTTGTGTGAGCTAAATGATATTAATGCACAGCTAGACAAACCACAAGTGTGCTCGTGTGTTCTATCTGAGTTAAATGAAGTGGAAATTTACTACTGTGACCTGTGCAATGTGAGATACCATACAGTCTCATTTGTTTGCAACTGATCTTCAGGCACATCCACTGGGGGCAAAGAAATCTAGACATCTTTTGTTTGTCCATTGCAAAAAAAGGGATGTGGCTCTTTTTAGCATGTCCTGAGGGAATCAGTACCCAGTTGGTACAGAAAGGAAGGAAGCACAGTGCATTCTGTGTCAAAATGGTATGAGTCCTGTCCTACACACGGAGCTGGTAACCTAAGGAGGGATGGCAACACTCTGAGGCACAGTTCCTAGTAAGGCACTATCCCTATTTGCTGTTTCTCCATGAGACTGTTCAAATTTAATGTGGTGTTACTATGTTTAGATATCCTGAGACATTTTCAGGTAAAATATTTCTCCTGAAAAAGTAGATTTGCCAGTCGCACCTCCACAAGCACATCTGCTTGCAGAAGAGCCTGGCTTAGACAAAATTCCTATGCTGGACTTAAAAAATAAGTGGTGAAAATGTCCTTTTTTAATACTTTGAAAAAATTTAAAATGAAGAAGTAGCAGAATAGTGTTCATGAGCCTCAGTCTGAGCAGCCTGTTTGTCTTGTCTAGTGCTGTCTGCTGCTGAGAGGCCATAGGTTTTCTCTGTTCTGTTGAATGAACACAAACACATGGGTCACATGCATGGCATTGTAGAAAATATCCCATCTGGGCTTTCATTTAGTAATGAGAGTAGACAACAAAGGTGTATGTAGGAATACAGAGTACCTTTCACACTTTCCTACTTAAGGTCTCCAATTTAAGGCTTTCTATTAATGATTTAGTCTGCCAATGTTGTCTTAAAATCTTTGTATCCAGTTTTCCCTTGGGAGAAAGTCCTAAATGGTTCCTTTATGTCCATTCATCCATTCAGTTAATAAGATCTGAGAAGTGTTGTTTTCATCAGCTAGTCAACCTTGTAGTAACCCATTCTTCATCTAAGTTCTTTGCCTACCGAGCACTGAAGAATGTTAGGAAGTTTTCTGTCTCTCTTGCATGCCTAGAAGGCTACTAAGTCACTCACAGCAGGCATAAAAACTGCAAATCCACCCTTGATTCCAGTATTGGAATTGATTCCAGATTGTGTGAAAAAACAGAAGGAAATGTATCTTCTGAAGTACAGTCAGTCATTCTAAAAAACACGAGAGTACATTGCTTCATTTTGCAGTGGCTCCACATTAGGGTATTGCTGTATTTACCTTTATATTCCTGTCAGGTGAAGTCTGTGTAAGAAGGTGTGACAGAGTCTGCAAGGGCAGGAAAGATAGGATTTTGTTGAGTAAAGGGATCAGAGGAAAGACTGTTTAGAAGTTTAACAAGCATGCTGGGTGTACAGAGCTATGGTTCTTTCTGCAGTTTGCTCCTTATGCTGTGTTTAGTAGTTACACTGTCACTGTGGCATATTGTTTTTTAAATTGACAGTGATAGTGATTTGGTACTCCAGCACTGGTAATTCCCTGAAATGTATGTACCATTGTGAGTTAAACAAGAAAGTCAGTTATTTTCCTCTAAGATTACATAAAATCTTCTGGAATTCTTTTACTTTTGGTTGAAGTTCTTTTTCTGCCCCTACAAATGTACCTGTCAGCACATAGTTAGGAAAACAGTCACATTTTCTAATAGAAATTCTGTCTGCTTCTAAAAGAGAGAAAAAATGCTGCAGAGTAAATGAGACACTTTTAAAAAAATGTATTTCAAGTTTTCACTTGCATTCCTTTCACAAAGAATAGGAGCTTTTAGAAATTAGGAAAAATAAAAACATAATTTTAATGAAGACACAGGTGTCAACTGACAAACTGGGGTATCATTCATTTACTGTTTATGCTTAGCTCATTCTGTATTTATTTCCTTTGCTTGCCTAAGTCTGATGTTTTGTAACTCATCATTGTCCATTTGGGTGTCTGTCCCTGAAGAGCTTTTGATTGTGCCTTCGCTTTCTGTATCACAGTTTCAGTTCCACTCATGTGGCCCACAGCGTGTGCCAGGAGACTAACACAAGAGCACTCGTGGCATGACCATAGCATTTCACTGCTGAACATAAGAGAGCTACCTGCAGGGGGTTGAAAGCTCCCAGTATTTATGTACATATAACAGCAGAAACTGAGGAAACAGACTTAGTAATTTGCTCTTTGACAGGAGTCTTCTATGATCTTCTGGTCCTGGGGTAGTTCCATTCGATAAGGAAGTACAAGAGGAGTTGACTTTACTTATTGGGGTTTTTTGAAGTTAATGGAGCTTTTCATGTGTACATGGACAAGGTCAGAGATTATGGCAGTATTTATGGGCTTGATTCAGAGGGATGGCATACACAGTATCTGTTAGAACAGAAACCTATGAAGTGAAAGAAGGTGATAGATATGTCAAGCTGCTTTTGTTCTTCCCATGTGTTTATTATGTGTCTTACTTGTAATAGTCTTACTTTAGTTTCCGCTCTGGTGCCATGTAGTACTTCAGTTTTTAAGAATACCTTGCAGCCTGTCAATCTTACACTGCATTTTACTTTCTCAGAGAACTGTTTGAATTTGAAATCAGGTTATTTACGTAAGACTGCTATAAAATCTTTGTTACAGTCATGTCTCTGCTTGTTTTCTACTTGTGGATGCTCACCAGGCTGTGTATAGGGCTGTATCTCAAGATGACTGAATCTCAGGCATATTCAGAACCTGTCCTTATGTCTATGGAATACTGCACTTCCCTGTGGTGTGGCGCTCTGACTGGTTGCTGTATGATCAAAGATCAATGGTGACAAGTCAGTTTCTCTTTATGGAGCGTATGAATACCCCTCCGGAGCTCTGTGCATGGGGGTGTGCTGCATTATTATTTTGCCTTGAAGGGTCTTATGGCAGTCTAAGCCATATGCACTCTATCGTGCATACAGCACAAGAGGCACAGAAAAATCATCGGTGTCTACCACAAAATCTTCCTTGTCTGGCTTCCTGACAGCATGTTTGGGGATATCAGTGACTTTGGCAGAGCATGCTCCCCCTACCCAGCTCATGGTCGAAGTCAGACCCTGCTGTTCTGTAGCAGTCCCACACTTCTTGAACTTTTCACTTCTCCAACCTTAGTGAGTTAGAGTTGCCAGAAAAGCAATAGCCCTGGGCTGGTGGTCTTGGTTGTTCTACTAGGATGACACTGTGCTTGGTACAAGGACAGGCTCAATCAGTTGCTGATGGGTCTTTCAGGGACTGATGAAGGGAAGGACACAGAAAGTAACATAGAGGAAAGCCTCCCAGCAAGGTTATAAACTAGAAATCGGGACTTGAGGTAGATTAATTTCTATGTGGTCATAGTTTTGATACATATTAAGGATGCCACAGGCTAAAACTTGGTAATAAAAGTGAATTAGCATTTGTTAGGAAAATGTATTCGAATACATTTTTTCCAGTTGTTAATTTAACATTTCCTTTGAAAGCAGCTGTAATCTTTGATGACTAATTCTGTGATGATTAAAATGAAATGTGTAGAAGTGCTGAATTATGTCTATCTCAGCACAATAAAACTGGCCCATATCATGCTTACAGATGTGAGCAGATCTTTTCCCTTCTAATTTGCTGAGGTTATCACAAGAGTCTTGAAATATAGCCTATTTGTGCAGGTCTAATTTCCAGCTACCTCAACCCCTACATCATGTTTTTTTAATATGGTTTGTACAAAAAAAATAAATTAGGTATTTGGAAGGAAGTCACTGTATTTCAAAATACCCAAGTGAGCTTTTTTCAGGGATCTTGCAATTAAATTGCAGATAACATTCCTGCAAAACTATGGCTCTTTTTCAGGATTTGGAGTTTAATGTGTTCAACAGGAATGGGTCCCTAACTGAGTAAAACCAAATGGATGGCTTTTGCTTTCATGTGTTACAAATTCACTCTACTCTGCTTGGGAACTAAACAAATGCAATGCTGTTTCACATATTCCACATACATTGTAAAAGGAGGTGATTTAAAATCTATGTTGTTTTCACTGACTTATAGCTGTGTTCAAGACTTCAGTATTTCTTTTCACACCTTCCCTTTCTCACTGGTTATTTATATGTGTATATATAGATATTGTATATCATCTTAGTAAACTTGTTGTAGGAGGTACTATGTCATTGCTGATTGTTTCACTAATACCTTCAGTGTGGGAGCCCCTGTTGTTTTAGGTGCTTCTTCATTAATGACATATAAATACAAGAACTATTTACAATAAAGATAAAAATTACTGAGAAGTATGTTGATAGTGTAATTTTAATTTGTTCTGGTTGGAATATTTGGTAGAGTGAAAAAAATCGTAAACTTTATGTCCAGTTTTCAAGCCTCAGTTCTGCTTCAGGTTAGGTGGATATAATCTGCCTGTGTACGTTATGCTGCTTCAGGCTTGGATATTCACTAGACAGAATAAACAAAATTGATACCAAAGCATATAATATTGGCTGTGACTTTGGGTGGGGTGTTACTCTTTTAAAGAATTTGGAAATCATCCTGAAGTTAAAGCCCCAAAGATTCTGCCTGGGAAATGTTTATTTTGCTTTTTTTTTAAGGTCTAAATACTGTGTGATAGAGGAGATGGCGGCTTTTTTTGAGTGTGGAATTGTTGATTTAGAGCAGAGATACTGGTCTAGTGCCTTGAAGGGTGGTTTTGGAGCCAATTTTAGCATCTGTGTTGATGACCTTGCACAAGAAGTAGCACTTGTAAAATTTGGTGATCAATGAAGCCAGGAGGCATTGTCAAATCAAAGCCGTGGTGACTGAATGGAGAGAAATGGGCTGAAAGCCAACAGTGCAAAGTACAAGACCTTGTGTTTGGGGACTGGTATTGGGATTTACCGCTCTTAACGTAGAGCCACTTTGTTGCAAATAGCTGAGGAAGAGAAAGCCATTATTTTATCATTTGCTAAAAAACATCTGTAAGCAGTTAGGAAAAAGTGCACTAGAAACAGGCTGGATATGATGACCCATAAAGTTCCTTTCATTGTTTTGTATTAATTCCTGGCTCGACAAAAGTGCATTAGTATTTGCAAAAAAGAGGTGAATACAGCAACATCTGTTGATTAACTGGTGTCTTCAGTATTGTATATATACTTTTACAAGCAATATTTTGAGTAAACCAGCATGTAGTGCTTGATGGAATATTGGCACATACAGTTAATTCTTTATTTCTTCTCGCTTAATTCAGTGTTTCTGAATAGAGAGTTGTCAGCTGATGACATTCAAATGAATAATCTTTTTCTCCTTCATGTACTTGCATGCTACAAATTGTGCATACAACTTCATGGCTGACTTAGAGAAGACTGCAGCTTGTAATTGAGAGACATCAAGCTTCAGGGAAAGTTACATAGAACAGGAAAGAAAAACCCCTCTGACTTTGTAATAATACATGGAATATGATAGGCTACCCTATTGCCTGGAGCTTAGTGTTTATGTTTCTGTATTGATTGAAATGTTTTAATTTTGCATTCTGTCTCAGTTACAACTGTGCATTCAATGCTGCAATTTTGAGGAAGAGAATATTCTAATTAGATGATTTTTTTTTTAATGAGAAGTGTTTAATGATGCGCATGTTTGCATGATTATTTGGATCTCTTAACTTATTATGGAGCTCCAACAAATAAAAATAACTTATGTCATAAAGTAGCATTCATAACAAAGTATCACAAAATGATTCAGAAGGAAGTTACTATTAAACAACAGGGACAAAACAAGGCTTTAAGGTGTGATTTAAGGAGATAGATTGCCTTTGTGTCTGAGAAGGGAGGAGAGGATTGAATTACAGATGAAGGAGGAAGAGAAAATGAAAGCATGACCTTCGCAACTGGAGAAGTATGAGGGACACCAAAATGGGTGAGTGCAGCACCACGAGAAGAGAGAGTGGCTGAGCATGAGATCAAAGGGGTCAGAGGAGAAGGTCAGCAAGAAGTTCTACTTTACAGGAATATGGTTTTGAGAATAAAACAACCTTTTTCCTTTAGATTCAGAGGTAGGCTAAAAATGTGAGATACATAATTTTGTCTTACAGAGTAAGTATGTATTTGGCTAAGACATTTCTGGTGTTTTTAGAGGGGGGTGTTGAGAGGTGGGAAGAAAATGAAAAAAAAATGGTGGTAAGTTGGGATGTGTTGAGGAAGATATATTCATCTTTGGCTATTTTATGTAGTTTTCTTCTTTAAATTTCAGGGACCAAAAATGCAACATAGCTCTGATGTTTAGCCATTTATCACAAAAGGCCTCCCATCCTGTTCTTGGCTAAAAGTTAATGTAATACAGGAAATATTTAAGCACAGTTTATTTGCCTGTTGTTTCTAGTAAAGCATCCTGTGATAATTTGCTATAGAGTAATCCTTGAAGTAATTTTTATGCTGTCACTTGAAATTGCTGAGGGAAGCTCCTTTTGATGGACTTTGGGAGTTGGATTTTTCCAGTTCAGTCCAGTAGATCCAGATTGCTGCAGTCCCATGCTCCTTGGTCCCAGCAGTAGAAAGGCTGAGTGTGTGCTCTCCATGCACACACACAGCTGGTCACCAAAGCTGCACACAGAGGAGATCAGTGCTGGGTCTGGCACCTTGTGTACAGGTGTATCTGTGCACAAATCTGCCGATCCTGTTCTTTGCATTTGGCTAATGGGACTCCAAGCATGCTAATACATCACACGCTCCTGCATCCGTACTCACAGACCCACACGCACACAGATGTCCCCACACCTGTGGTTCCTGAGGAAGGCCCACTCTCAGACTCTCCAGATCATGCTTTTTTGGGTAGCTGGCTGCCAGACCTTTTACCTTACTTGTTGGCCAATCCAAGTTTGCTAATGTCTCACACACAGAACAGAAGGCACCCTTAAGCATAGTTACAGAGAAAAGAGGTGTAGACTTTAATAAGACAAGGTAAAGTGGTGATCAGGTGTTGGGCCTGGCCAGACAGCTGTACTGCCTGGCAGCCTTGGTTATACTTGGTTGGGCCCTTTTATCTCCCCCTCTCTCCATTTTTCCAAGCTTGTTCCTTCTCCCCCACACTTATCTGCTTCCCATGTAAAAAACCTGTCTCTAATTATTTTCCCTTGCTGATCTCAGTTTCACCACATCCATAACCAAATTTGATGTTACCAACAGCATTACCTAGGTCTTCTCAGCCTTAAATGTTATCACTACTATGGTCACCTAAGTGCTCTTGGCCTTGCAAGACTCTTCACTTCAGAGGTGCTATTACTCATCCCTGCTTCTCATCAAAGTTTGGCCATTTCTCACATAGCTTCCCCTTACCTAACCATGCAATTCAACCATCCTTCTTGGCAATATCTGTAGCTTCTGTCATCTTCTCACTCTGTTGTTGCTGACCAGCAATTTCTTGAGTCATCGACAGAGTTTCTCATGTTCTCTTTGCTCAGCTGTGAGCAAAGCCTTACGTTCTAACTTTTATATTTTTCGAATCCTGTACTGCCTAATGTGTAACTCTGAAGTTTTTTGTGGCCTGTTAGCTGCTGTTCTCTCATGCTGGTTAGGCATAACAAACCTCTCTAGGTTTGCACTTCAAGGACACCAGGCCCCAAAATGTGTAAACTAAAAGGCTCTGAAGGGGAGCAAACTTGGGGTAATTACATCATGAACTGAGGTTGTAATTGGACAATTAACCCTGATATACAAATGGACCAAACTTATAAAAGTGTGAAGAACTCGTGACCCAGGGTCCATCTTGGATGTAGCCTTTGGCCTGCCCAGGTACCTTTGAAGGTCCTTCAAATAAATACCTACCTTTATTCCCTTATTCTTGTCTAGTCTCTGTGTTTTAGGTGGCCATCTCAGGCATCATAATGGAATGCCTGCATGCCATAAGAACTTCTACTGAAAGTGGACTTACTGCAGGTTCAGGTAGGACAAAGTTCAGGACCCTTCTTGTATCAAGCACATAGTGAGGATGAATAAACACCCCCACACACTCCCAAAGGCATTGCAGCTCTAAACTGCTTGTACTTCTTTTTGAATTTTGTGTGTACCTGGGAGTAACTCCCATAGAGATATCTGTAGATAGAGATGCATTTTCTCTTTCACTGGCAATTTGGAGGGAGATCCTTTTTAAGAACTTAGTGAGTGGTATAATTTTGTCTTTAATGTATAATGTATAAAACTTTTTTTCTTAAGCAGCTACAAAACAGTATTTTTTTAATGTAATGTAGTAAAGCAATGATACTCTTGACAAGTTTCCTTTTCAGTGTATTGTGTTCTACTTTGAAAATGAAGTATTTTTGTCATTATCAAAGAGTTATTTTGTCATCATGCCCTTTAAATGATGCAGTTTTACATCACTTTAAATAGTGAGCAACATATTCTGTAGTATCTGTGAAATGATCTGTTCAGTGGTCATCTTTGCAGTTTGCAGCACTCTAGAAACTGTTGGTATTTAATAAAGTAGAATTTTCTTCTATCTCACTTCATAAGAGCTTTTCTTCACATACTTTTGTCATGAAAAACCTCACACATCAGCATATTCTTTCTGCTGTCCTGTGGTGGAATTTGTAATTTGCCCAGGAAACATACACTGTTTTCCTTTTAACGGACTTTAAATAGCAGTCAGACATATGTAGAAGATAAACTGTACATCAAGAAACTCTGACCTTGGTCCATCACACTGAATAAAAATACAAGTTCTGCTTCACTACTCAGAGAAGCTTAAACAACTTTTACTGTTTTAAGACCATCCCTTGAATTAGCTTCACTATGTTTGAGAGCATTGGCTGTTCCATCAGAAAATGTTGAGGAACTTTTTGCGTGACTGAAGGGTGCAACTAATGGTAAAGTATCTATTGCATGTATTTATTTTGAAACTTATAGCAGAAACATAAAGAAGTATCCTGAGGTCTACCAATGTCTGTATAGGTTGCAGATGAGAAAATTTCTTTGTAAAATGAATCATTAGTCAACTTTTGCTTTCTGAACAAAAATTTTAACATTGTGTGAGTGATATAGTAAATCACTCTGACGAGTCACTTTATTGAAGTCAAATGGGAGATTTATAAATGAATAATAATCTTTATTTAACATAGAGCTTTACTTGCGTCATGAAAAGTTGAGAAAAAAGATCTGTTGTTCAGCTGTATTGTTAATGAAACACAAATGACACTTAACTAGCATTGTGGTGGGTTTATTCATAATTGTGTTGTAAGACAAGAGTTTCTATCTGCTTAGGAAAGTGAGTGCCCAAGGACATGTATATCAGAAATTTAATGAGAAAGATTATTAATTATTAACAGCTCAAGGGTGAAAAATTAGATCTCACCAGTGTGAATCTCGTAGATAGGAAAAGCTGTATTCACTAAAAAAGGAGATGTTTTCTGCTTACATTCCTATAAATAAAAAACCAGAAAACAACAGCTGCTGATAGACTTTCTACAGGGATATGTGAACTGCAGTCTTTCTGTCCCATGTTCTTTGTCAAAAACTTTGGCCACTGGGGACATAAATTTGACTATGTTTTGAGAAAGTAAAAAATCATTCAATAGCTTCAGTCCTGTTAAAAACGTAGGTTCCTAGGTCTTAGTTTTTTCAGGTAGCATAGGGAAGTGCACCTGGAACCTGAATTTTGTGTGCTGTCCCTGAATGAAAAATTAAACCATGTCTGTTTCGTGTGGTTTATGTAAAAAGGCTTGTGAGGCATTGCTGGACCTCAGGAGAGCAAAAGTGTGCATTTCCTTAGACAAATGTAAAAGCCTGGCAGAATTGAACAATAAAGATCAGCTATGAAAAATTGTAAATATTCCCTTTATGCTAAATTAGCCTCCTTCTTACATAATTCCACCTTATTTTATTGCCATTCCTTGTCGTCACTTTGCTCATGTCCTCAGATGCGTTTCTAGCATGACTCTCATGGGTTGTGTAGCATCCTGTGCTTTAGCTGGTATTTCCAAGCAGAAAGAGATTTGCTTTATCAGTTGATGATTGATTTTTCTGATGTTAATTTTCATCCTTCTATTAAAAGAATGGAAAAATGGAGCAACATAATAAATTGTGGGGATGATGCTTCAAGAGAGGGTTAATGGATCACTGTGGGTAGTTAAGAGAATATTCCAATCGGATAGAAGAGATTGAGAAAATTGCAATCACAAAACTGAATTAATTTAGGTGAATTCTAATAGCTGCTGCTGTGCTGCTTTCTGTAATTTTTCTTTTGACAGAAGATAAATTTCAACAAGGCTCCTGGAAGAAGTGTAGCAGAACCAGGATTCAAACCTGGTGTCACAGAACTAGCCAGACTGTACATGGAAGAAATGGGAATCAAGTTTGGCTCTATGACTGGGCCCCTCAGGGCATCTGGTTATGAAAGTCATTAGGTGTTTCATATGCTATTTTTTACAAGAAGGGCAAGACAGATATTGTACGTGCCTGCCAGTGGAAATGAGAAGCTGCACCTGCTGACATGCTTACATTGGAGCATAGGAGTGAAGCCATCCATATGTGCCTGCTATTTCCATGGTGTTTCCATGTTTGGCTTTATCTTCCTGTGTTCGAAAGTATACAGAAACACTCATAAAACCCCCTCAGTGCAGGTAGTGACTTGTGTGAGTGTCAGAGAGGGGGCACTTCATTTGCCTCTGCTTCAACTAAAGAAAACTCCAGGGAAACAATTCTCAGTTGAATGTCTTTCCCTTCTTTTGTTCCAAGTTTTCTCATACTCCCTTTCTTTAGTTTAAAAACAGTGGAAGATTGCTTGTATTGCACAATTTTGGTAACCCTGAATAGTAAATTCCGATCAAAAATCCTCAAAGCAGTTAATAAAATCACTGCAACAGACCTCCCACTGTATCCCGCTGGGGCTCCTGAGAAAAATAATTAATCTCAAGCCTACTTATTTCAACATTGTTCACTCACTGAACAAATGTGTGGGAAAAACACCATCCTGGAATAATTACCTAGTTCACAGATTATAGTTCTGACTGAGAAAATTACTTAGCCATAATGGAGATGCCAGGCCATTTTGTTACCATTTTCCTAGTGTAGATTTCCCAAAGTGAAGAATTAAGCTCAAAAGCTGAAGGGCTAAAGGTATGTGAAAAGGATTATTCATGGCCTTAGTGATTCCTTCACTGACAATGAAGACACCATGATCAGAAGTAGTAACATTTCTATTGTATCTGGGCAAGTTGTGGGCCAGGTCATGGCCAAGCCTGTCCATCTGTAGGGGGGGAAGCAGAGCAGTCTCCGCAGCATGGTTGCATTCCCAGTCTGCACCAGTGAACAAGATCTGCAAAAAAGTGGGAAACAGGCAGATTCTTTTCTTTATGGTTGTCACTGTAGGATGTAAGAAACCCCTTGCACAATTATTTTCAGAATAAATAATTGTTGTACCACTATGGGAGACATAACAGCAACATCTTGCATCAGCTGTAGAAAGAAGGCTCTGCTGCCTGATCCAGCGTTCCACTCCAATCCAAGCCTAAGGACTGGGTACTTGGGAACTGTTGTTCACTTCCAGTTTCTTATCATTCTCATCTCTCTTCTTGCTGTACTATCTTTCAGAAATAAAATAGAAGTAAATGGACAGGTTTCTCAGTATGCCCATGTGTCTGTTTGATACCTGCCTTGTGGGCTGTGTGATTTGATTTTTGAGTACGAGCATCTATCTCATAGAGCAGTGTCTCTGCAGGGAGGAGATCTGTGCCATGTTCTGATGAAGGCAGCTGGATGTTTTTGTGACTTTTAATAAATTTCTCTTAGGTTTGAATTTCCCTCATCTAAAGAACAGCAGGTAATTCTAACTTGGCTGGGGAAGTCTGTAAGGAGGCTTAAAATCATAGACTAGGCAGCAGTGTAGCAGAGCAGGTTTAAAACCATCATGCAGTGCCTGTTCCTCAGCAGCAGGAGCCATGCAGGTGAACAGTGTGGTGTGTGGCAGTGCTCTGCTGTTGAAGGCTGCTGCACCATCCAGCCCAGGAGCTCTGGCAGCTGTGGCTCTAAGTGTGTTGGACAGTATTTGTGTGCTGAGGCACCTACATGCGCTGTGGCTGAGGGTAATTCTTCTTTTAATGGGCTTAGCTGTTCTGAAAACAAATTGGACTACACCACGAAAGACATTTATTTTGGAAATATTTATTTGTAGGCAAGTGAGCTGTGAAAATATAAATCTCTTGATAAACTCCCCCTGCTGTATTGACATTGATGGTACACAAGGCAGTTTCTTGCTGTGTTCTTTTCTTTCAGGGAAACCAGAAAATCCCAGGAAGTATTCTGTTTCTCTTTAAAGCACAGCACTAATGATCTTGTTACAAGTTTATATCTCACAGGAACAACTTTGTGTTTGCAAATGTTACATTCCTCTTGCTAAATAAGTTGTAGCTGTAATTCATTTGAAATTGAACAGGAGACCTGTAGCAGCATACTATAAATTAACTATTAATTCAGAAGATCATTTTTTGAATGCTAGAATTTCAAAACAATTAACTTAATAATGATTTTTCATATTGGTTCTATCCTCAATACATAAACTGCTCATTACATCTTCGTGTTGTCTATTGATCCATCTATTATACCAGTTTATTCCATTCTCCTGCTTACCAATTGCACCCACGAGTCTGAATTGGAACAGTTAAATGACATTTAATGCACTGTAGCTGGGAAACAGATCCCGTAGACAAACCTATTATTATACTAATGGAGTTTTTTGAATTACATTTTGCTAAGCTCAATATTATCTTCCATGTTATTCTCAAACCAGTGACAGGTGGGATAGTTTAATATCTTCTGAGCTGTGTACAGTTTTGGTCTGATTGCTTAATGAACCCAGGGTTTCAGACAATGTTTTCCTTTATTTCTAAAGAAGCTTTAGTGTTTAAAACAGTCATAAGCAAAACAAGCAAGCAGCAAAATTGTTCTGGACTATGGAGGCAGTTTTCCTTTCAGAAATTCGAGGAAGCAGCAGTGAACTGCCCCATTTCTGAAAAAATCAGAATAAAATTATTTTGAAAAGTCTTTCTAGAAACATAAACCAATACTAATATAAATGAGGACAGCTCACCTAATTTCTGTGGAATTATGCAGTTAAAAACTGAATTCTGTCTGTGGATTGAAAGTTACACTGGTTTTGAGAAGTAGGAAAAACCTCACCCTAGAGGGACCTGCTTTGTCTTTACTGAGGAGCAACAAATGCCTTAATGTAATTATTAAATAGAAAAATTGAATGTCTGATATTCCTGACTGAAATCACTGATAGTTACTTTTGACTAGGACTTCATATAACTTTGAAGATGTTAAACAAACCCCAGTCCACCAAACCTTTTTCAATTCAGGGAATTCCTCTTCTTATGAAATTCATCTCTCAGTCTCATTGGAGAACACTTTGTCTCCTGCAGGGTACAAGGTGCAATTCATGCCTTGCCACCATTCTCCTGTAGATAAATAAATGCAGAATGACCAACCTTGTTCAGTCCAGTGAATAAGCAAGCAGAAGTTGCCAGTCAGCAGAAAACTAGGGAAACCAGTTTCTCTGCAGTTGAGTAACATCTCTCATGTTAGCTGGGCAAACGAGCAACGAAACACTTGGTTGTATTTGGCTTTTTATTTATAGGAAGAGATGATGGCTCACCTTATTTTTTGTACCATTAATAAGAAGACAAATCTCTCTGGGAAAAAGGGAGTTTTACCTGTAAATATAGTAAACATAGTATTAGCAGTATTAGCTTAGTTCTTGCCACTCTAAGGGAAGCAGTCATGCAATCAAGCTCTGCTGCTGAGGCCCAACATACTATGCAGTTAATAAAATCCATTGCAGAGGTGACAAAACCTCCCCTGAGAGCTGAGCTATTCGTGCAATCCTTGTACTTTTCCTTTGTAACAGAGCTTTTCAGTCTTTTGCACTCTGCATTCCGGAAGGGGTTTGAATCCCCCTCCCTTGCATAGCAGCAGGCTCTTGGCTCCTCACTGATGCTGGGGTGGAGAGGCTGCTGAACAAAGGACTCCCAAGAGCTTTTCATTTTCATGAGTTATTCAGCTCCTCTTTCTTTGATGAACTGAGTTCAACGAAAGAGGGGTTATCTCATCAGCCGCAGCCTATGTGGCACTGTCTGCTTACATCCTTTGTCACAGAGCCCGAAAAGAATCTATTACCAGAGTCAACAGTTGTATTGCCAGTGAGTCCTTCAGCAGCCTGTTTGGAGAGAGTGAGGCTGGAGAGTCAACTTCCCTCTGCCCCGGGCTTTATTCACAGGAAACATTCTGCAGAGGTGTCAAGAGAAGCCACAAACCATATTAGAAAACAGACTGGAGACCTCACTTAGGATTCATCAATGAGCTGAGTGAGACAGCAGAGCTTGATTTACACCTTTCTGAAAATTGAATGAACTTACCCCATGGATCATGTGCTGTTGTGAAATAGGATACACCTGTCCAAGAGTTTTTAATATTTTCAAAAATCTCTGTAAGTTTTACTTCTGCAATTGTTTCCTTTCCCGTCACATACTTTTTACTGAAATGACACAGCTACTCTCCCAGTAGTAACTCCCCTGAAGGCATTTCACAAGCTGCTTACTATATGAGGTCTTAGTGTGAGTTGTCCTGGACCTTTTAAGGAATTTACTCCTATGGGACACAGAAATGACCAAAGGAGATTTACAGTCATTCTTTGCAACCATAGAGAAAGCCAGTCTTTGGGTAAGCTATGTGAAATTAGCATTATTGTGACCTTGGTGGATATTAGTAATGTAATTACCTTTACCACAATCAGCTATACTAATTTAAGTGTATAAACCTACTTTTTCTCCCCTAAAGGAGACCTAATTATTATCTATGTGGATATGTTTTAGGTTTGCACTCCAGATTAATTTGCTATTACTTTTAGTTGTTTGCTAGTACTTTAGTACTAGCTAACTACATTTGCTAGTACTTGAGTATTTTAGGAATATTCAGATGTGGTTCTCTGATTAATTCTGACTTTTTTTTCTAAGTAACAAAATCCCTCTGGAATTAACACAAAATTTCAGTGCAGTCCAGTAGTGGAGGTCATCCAAAATCAGAAGATAGAGTGAATGGAGACATTAGATAGCTATATCAGCTTGGTCAAATGGCAGAACAGGTTTAAAAAGGAGGATCCTCTTAGTGTTTTTTATTTGTTTTCCACTTAGAATTGTTGCAAATCTTAGTCTCTTGTATTTTTTCCAACCTAGCTTTCTACACTGTTAGTGCCTCTGGGAACTATTGGTGAGTTAAGAAAATCAAAATGACTTTTGTGTGACATTTAAGATGACTTTTTAAAAATGGAGTTACAAACTCTCTGGAAATCACTGTGAACCTCTGTTAGATAAATTATAAAATAGATTTCCGTGCCAGGAACTTGGCAGGAGTTTGACCCAAATTATTTCAGTGCAACCTTGGTGATGGAAATCAAAAATATATTTATCCAGGAGAGGACTGCATTATTTGTTATGGATGGTGTTATGTAGAGTTTTTCTTTTTAATGAACAGTTCTCCAGCAGTAAATGTAATGTAAATATAAAAGTACAGACTTCTGCCTTTGATGACAGTATATTTCTTCCACTTGCTGTAGAGCACCTGGTGTGATTTCCCTTCCCAGTTCTTAAGAAGAACTTTCACTGACTTTGTTATCAACAGTTATTGATTTTTCATGCTTAAGATGCTTAGCATGAGGACATGCTTGATACATTTGGGGACTGAGCTGTTCCCATAACACTAAATTTAACATACCTCCCTGGCCTAAGGGAGAGCAAAATACACGACACCTCCTGGCTGTTGGGTAGATGCTGTAGTCAGCATTCTTCTCTCACATGACCACAAAATAATTATGTTTGTATTTGCATAGAGTGCCACTTATGAATGGTGAGCATGGTAATTTCCCATTGTTATTTGATTAATTGCCTGAGCACCAGGGCTATTCTGAGGACTTTTTAGGTAACTCTTGTGTATTCCCTGACTGGCATATCTGATAAATTCAGTAATTAAACTGTATGGTGCTATCTGTGCAATCACTTGATTTTATCTCTCCCATTTGCTTATCTGTGTCTCCCTGGAAGCTCTGAGTGTGGATGAGAGAACTGCTGAGTGTTCAATAAGGAGACATTTATGTGTGTATGAAGTTTACTAAATTTGCATCCTTTCACTGCTACCCTTACCTCAATCACAAGCCAGTCCACTGCATTTGAGAAAAAGCAAATGTTATTTACGCTCCCAAATGAGGTCCTTTCTACTATAAATATATCCCTTTCTGCAGTTTTCGTTGTTTTCCTTTGTGCCCTCATGTTGAAATGATATTTAGATGTTATATTTGAGAAAGATAGTGATTTTGTCATCTCTTTCTAGCTTTTTATCCCTATCACTTTCAAACACAGATGGGCCAGTCAGTTTAGGATAGACACAGTTTACTTGAATTACAAATATAAGAAAAGTCGTATGACTCATTTTTCATCTTTATTCTGCAGTGCTACCTTCCCAAAACAAAGGGCAGCCTGGAGTGTGTTCTAAAATAATAGGAGATGTCTTCATGTAAGCTTCACTAGTTGATTTGTTGGCGAAGGTATTCTGTTCCAACTTCATGGCCAGTAAAAAATTCTTAATTTGTCAAAAAAAGGAACAGGGTTTTTTTTGTCATTCCTTCACATCTGAAAGTGGTCATAGAAATATTTTTATAAAGACTTGCCTGAGGAATAAATACTTAAGAGCAAGGCAGGTTAATTTGACAAGTAGTTGGGAAAAATAACTGGAAGTTACAGGGCAGTTAAATGTGAATTGCTTATTTATATTTTCTTCTTTTATTTGCATTGTAGTTTTACACTTCTTGAAACAAATGTTCAAATTTGGAAGAAATTATTCTGTAAGCTAGATGTAGATACAAACCCACTTCAAAACTGTCTTGCTTTTGGTGCTACTATTATTCTATTTCTTAACTGCTTAACCGGGCTTGCTTCACTGGTTTTGCCTCCTCTTTATGGTAACTGTTTTTTGCAATTCTAGCTTTGCAAGACCCATGTGCATGACGTCATCTTGTATCAGTGGCAAAATAGCCATTGTTTTAACTTGTCTTATGCTGAAGTCTTGGACTTTCTTGCTGTCTTTTGTTCCAGCTGTGGAGTCAGTGGGTTGCCGAAATAGGTGAACAGTCATAATTTTGGCATAGCTCTACTCTACAAGAAAGTGAAGGAATTTGATGAGAGTTGTGAAAATGCTGGGGCAGCAGTGGAACCACCCTCATGGGCTGCAGTGTCCCCTCTGTGACCCCTAAGGGAGACCATTGTGAAGCACCAAAAGCTGCCAGGCTCTGTCACTGTTGAGTTGTGTCACTTGTATTAATGTCTGTCAGGGATAGAGCGTTCCGTGCAGGGACCATACTGCTCAACATCAGTTTAAAAATGATGGTGACACTGACTTCTGATGGGTAAAGGCATAACAAGGTGTCTTGGGGTGACTTGATGTTGTATTCCCTATCGCTGCTCTATGCCCAGAAATTAGTTTTATGCCTTTCTGTGCTTTTAAACTGAGCCTAAGTGGAGAGAGAGAAAACTGATCAAACTTCTCAAAGCAGTGCTTTTCAAGGACACAGACAGAGATAACACACTCTCGTTCAATGCATTTTTTTTCTTTTCTGCGTTCTGTTGCTGTGGGAGAGGAGCAGAGAAGCACCCTGCTTGCTTGTTCAGCCGGTTTTCGGTTTTCTTTTTCTCCGGAGAGAGACAGAGAGTTGAACTTTTGTTTTCCTGGGACTTGTTTTTTTTTCCTTTTTCTCTGCTGGACTGTTTCAACATCAGAATACATCGGGAGGAGTTTCCACCGAGGCTTTGGCCCTGGAGGTGGGCCCACCACCCCGTCCCAGCTCCGAGGAGGGGGAGAGAGAGAGACTATGGAAGGACTCTGAAATTTTCCCAGGTTTTCTCTCTACAGCGAGAGGTTTCATTATTTAGCATTAGTATCTTTTTTCTCCTGCTAAATAAATAGTTTTTATCTCTTTCACTTTCCTTCGAGGAAAAAGTTTTTTTTCCCAAGCTGGTGGGGGAGGGGTGGTTTGTAACCTGCCTTCTCTCAGAGGATATATTTCTAAATTTGGCCAAACTGGCACACAAGGGTAAAGGTTGTGTGAATCTGATCAAAATTTCAAAGGCTGAGAGAAGACACACAAAAAACTATCTCAATAATAATAGAAGCTCCATAATTTGCGGTGGCTGTGCAGAGGTTTGCTGTTAGCACCTCCCCCAAAACAGGTTATATTTACTTGGGAAAATGAGAGATTTGCGTGGGTGCAAAAGAAGAGAAATGCATGAGACAGCTGTAGCAAAACTGTGGATGCACAGTGTGTAGTATAGCCCTTCCCAATTGGTCTAAATGGAAGATTGCAGTGCAAAATAAAAAATTAACTTAGATAAAAAATCAAACTTAGATAAGCCATAACACATACTCTGATATTAATACCATGCTGAACTTTCTAAAGTTCATAAAGTGCATTGTTGGAACTAATTAATGCGCTGGTTTTTTTTAATACTCCAAAGACCTCAAGTTAGTAGTTTGATCATTAGGCTGTGTTTTGTATTTAGATACAAATTGGAGATAATTAGAAATGCTGAGGTACCATGTGGCTTAAGTGGGCACCATTATTTGAGCTATTTAAAGCATTTTAGTGGTAGCTGATAAACTGCAAAGAACAGAGAGGTTCTTTTCCATTATATGTAAAATCTGTAGGCATAAATAGAGTTACATTTTCTTTTCCAGTTAAAGGAGACTGAAACTCTCCATAAGATGCTACAAGAAGTAATCTGCTACTGCTGACAGCAGCATCTCCTGTGTGTTAGGCTTTTCAGGAATGAGCTGTCATTTTGTACTTTGTGCTGGGGTGAAAAAGAAAGGCAGTTTTTAACAATGCTACACCATGTCGAACTGCTTTCCAGAAATCCCAGTTTTTTAATTTTTCTAAGTTTAAATTGAACTGCCATTGTGTTCTGCTGCCTACTTTCTGTTCCGTCTTCCTCTACTGCCAAAAGGTATTCAGCTCTGCCTGAGGTTTGTGTCAAGAAGTGCTTTAATACAGTCTGATGTCAAATGTAGGCTGTGGGATGGACATGCTCTACAGTAACAGTAGCAACAAAGTTACAGAAATTTTAAAATATAGCAACAAAAATTTTCAGAATAATTTGTGTCCTGTCTGTTCCAGACAAGTTCTTGAAATTTTGGACACTAATGCCTTGCAATCAAACATTTTCAGTATCTCAAGTAAAAAAAGTCTTTATAAATGAAAGCAATAGGGATAACCTGGTATTTTGGAGAATGTTGAGAAAGGATTTTTCTGCCAGCATCTCCGACTACTCCACCTAAAAACTGTTTTTAGCAAATACTCCTTAGTATTACAGTGTCCCTGGTGCTTAGAACATACATATTTTTCTGAAAGGGCTATGTTGCAAGTCACTATAGGGAGGGGAAAAGATAACAAATTCCCACTTGTTGTAATGGCATTTTTGCCATAATTGAGGAGAAAGGAAAACTGATGCTGAGCTGTTCTGAAAACAGTAGCTTGCTGAGGAAAGGGAGACCTCCAGCCCTAGGGATATCATAATATGGAAGAAAAGAAAAATTCTTTCCAGTATCAAATTGTACAATATTTAGAAGCAGGTGCCCTTTGGGATAGGTTTTTAATTTAAATTGCTGCATGGGAACCTTTCCTCACTAGGGTAAAAGATCAGGTGTTGGCTATGCTTGAGCAGAATGCTTTCCTCCTAGGACCTTTTTGGTGCATGTTATGAGGAGAAGCTCTTATTGACAAGTGACAAGTATGAGAAAAAGGGAATGAAAAAGTTCTGGTCCTGATTTGAGTACCTTTTACACTTGTAGAGGGCACTTAACAGAAAAGTTAAGTGTTATTTGAACCTAGAGTAAAAGACTTGTGTGATTTGTATATTCAGGGTCAAGTTTATGGACTGTGGTATCACAGAATGGGTCAGGTTGGAAGGGACCAGAGTAGGACATCTGGTCCAACCTCCCTGCTCAAGCAGGGATATCCTATAGCACATGGCATAGGATTGCATCAAGGCAGTTCTTGAATATCTCTAGTGTGGGATACTCCACAACCTCTCTGGGCAATCTGTTCCAATGCACAGTCACCCACACAGTAAAGCAATTCTTTCTCATGTTCAGGTGGAAATTCTGTGCATCAGTTTCTGCCTGTTGCCTCTTGTCCTATTGCTTGGCACCACTGAGAAGAGTCTGGCTCTGTCCTCTTGACACCCTCCTCTTAGATAATTATACGCATTAAGTAGGAACCCTTGCAGTCACCTCTTCTTGAAGCTGAACAGGCCCAGCCCCCTCAGCTTTTCCTTGCAAGGGAGATTCTCCACACCCTTGACCAACTCAGTAGCTCTCAGCTGGACCTGCTCCAGGAGCTCCATGTCTCTCTTCTCCTGAGGAGCCCAGAACTGCACACAGCACTCCAGATGTGGCCTCACCAGGGCTGAGTAGAGGGGCAGGATCACCTCCCTCAACCTGCTGGCAATGCCCTTCCTAATGCAGCCCAGGACACCATTGGCCTTCTTGGCCACGAGGGCATGCTGCAGGCTCATGGACAGATGTTGCCCACCAGGACCCCCAGGTCCTTCTCTGCAGAGCTGCTGCTTTTGTCTTTCGACAGGTGTGTACTGGTTGACATCACACTTGAAAAATACTGAGAAGATTAACTGTTAACTTTCTTAACAAGTTTTGTTTAACTGTGAGTGCAATAAAAAGCACTTTCTTTTTATCCTTGAGAACTTCAGGAAGGAAACAAGTTGTTTGCCTCTTTCTGTGCATAGGAAAAATGAGAGCATATGGTCCCAGATAGATCATGGGAAGAAAAACAAGTAAGTGTAATGAGTGTTTTCTAACCCTTTATGTCATGGCATTTTTTGCACTTGTACATTGTGACTCGGATTGTGTATACATCATGGTTGATTTGTAGTTGTGAAGCAGTTGAGAGATATGTCCTGAGGGGAAATCAGTGAATTGCAACTTATGCAAACCCTTCTTTCATCAAGCCTGATCAGTTTTTGTTGTGTGGATACTAACCTCTATGATGGTAGCTGAGACCAAGCTATCAGTGGAAATGTGGTCATCAGTAATTGCTGAAGTAGTGATGAGAAGTGACTGGAAGTATCTGAAAATATTGATAGTGGAACAGACTATGGGATCCATGTAGTTATCCCAAGCTAAGGAAAGAGGAAAACCTTATGCTCTGAAAAAATTGGAGCAGAAAAGGTTTATTTCAGGAGCTGAAAGCTGGTGTGGTTTGAGAGGTTGATGTCTTATGTAAAACCAATAAGGTGCTAGATCAATGCCATACAAGCACAGATTCTAGATTTCAGTGCTGCTGTCTTATACCTATTGAAACAACTTCTGCTAAAGGCAAGAAAAAATTTGGAAGAGCATTTACAAGTAGTTTTTTTTCTCTTGAAATGAAAGATGTTCTTTTGGTCACTTGGTTGTTTTTCTTTATTTTTTTTAATGAAAAAATTGCTTAAAAGCATCATGCTTATATTTGCATTGAGTAATCTAAAGTCCATGGGAAAAAAGAATTCCTTATCTGTGATTTTTAAGAAATCTTCTCATTGAGATATTTGTTGTTGAACATGTTAGCTCAGTAACGTGTAGGAGCAGCTGAAGTGAAAATACCTTGTGTAAACATTGCAAAAATTTGGTAGTGCTTATAAACTTATATATGTATGTATTCACATATCTAGGATTATATATGTCAATAAGTACTGCCACTTCAACCACAAAAATTGAAATCAAAAGTACAGGTTCTGTTTGCTGCTGATCAGTAAGGAATGATACTCAATGTTTGACTTGTCCAGTTATGCTGGTAGTCAGTCTTGTGTATGGGTAGCCCAATGGAAATTGGTAGGACCTAAAAGCCTTGAATTTTGGCCAGTTTATTCAATGTATATGATTTAAAATAACTATGGGAATTTTGTGTTAGTTATCTGATTTAAAATTTTCAAAATCACAGTCATGCAATTATCTTTGCATAAAGATAATTAGGGAGGTGACTGTATCAATATTTTATTGTTGGATTAATTGAAAAAATGATAAGAATATCCTAGTGCTATTAGTACTATTGTTTGCAAAGTTTTTAATTGTTAAGTCTACACATATCTAAGTCATCAGATTTAGAAAAAAAACCAACATCATTTAGCTTTTTTTGTCTCTGTAATTTATCTCAGCCCTTCCCACAGTATTTTGTGCCCTCAATGATGTACGCAATTCTGTCAAAGTACAGTATCCTGAAGTGTGTAGCTATGTTGGTACAGCAATAAAAGTCAGATCAGGTCATGAGAAGATGTTAGATCTTCTTTCTGATTGAAGAGCAGAAAGCTGACCTGTGCAGTTTGTTGGACCTTCTGGAGGAGAGCAGTGAGTGACAGGAAAGTTTCCAAATGGTACCTCTGGGAATATTGAGAGCCACCAAGAAGAATACAAACAGCTGGGAGTTCAACTTATGCCATTCAATTTCCAGTCATTAATATAATTCAGTGTACATAAGTAGGACAAATATTCTTGTTGTTATGGTTTTTATAGGGGAATATTGTATATAAAGGCCTGAGTTGATGGGTTTTTTTGAAAATGGAAAACTTTCAAACCTAAGATTTCACAGAAGACATGGAGTTTTCATGACATGGGTCCTTTACTGCTCTTTTACTCTTACCTTACAGTTTTATGAACTATAATGGAGCCAGGCATGGAGTCAGATCCCTATGGAAGCAGAAGAAATGTGTCAGAGAGAGAATGCCCTCTGCCTTGGTGCCTCATGGATTTCATGGATGAGTTGGGGCCATGGAAAGAGTCACTGTGCTGCACAGGGATGCAGCTCTAACAGTTTCTTTTCCACGGTTTCTGTTTCTTTACTCGTCATGCACACAAACTAAAGGTGCTTCCCCTGTCTAAATAGAAGGAAACACATTCATTGCATCTGTCATTGCTGGTATATTCAGTCATGTGTTTAATCAGGTTCTTACTTCTATCTTGCTGTTTTTCAGCCTTACTGAAGCAGCAGAAAGCTTTCATCATGTACATAAAAATGTGGAATTTATGCCTGATGGATTGGTCTCTCACCATTCTTCTCAATGTGACAGTTTATTATGTTACCTTTTGCATTCTCTTCTACACATGTATTCCTCCTGTAATTCTCTCTCCCATATACATGCGCTTCTTAGCTAAAACCAGATGATACGTATATATACTGGATATATAAAGGAGTTTATTTCTATGTATGCTGCATTTTTTTCCCATCAAGTGAGGGCATTAAAACTAATTAGAACATTGCTTAATGTGGTGTAAAATTATTGCCATATTAGTAGTCAATTAACAAGATAAAATTCACAATAATGCCTTAAAGGTGAAATGTGAGAGCTTTTAATAAAAAAGAAAATGTGAAAAAATATAAAATCCTTTTTGGTCCTCAAATCATTATCAGAGTATACAGGCAAACAATCATGACAAGTACATTTTGTTATATATGCCTTAAAGATCTCTTCCTTCATTACTACTTTCTGAAGGCTTAATTGAGTGCCCATCCTCACTAAAGCTGATAAAATTTGTGCAGGGAAGGTGATTCCAGGAGGGTAGACCCAGAGGAGTACTCCATCACTGGGTGCAAAATTTACCTCTTGCCTTTGGGTACTAGAAATTACCTCCTTTTTCTTACGTTGTAAGAAAGGACAAAAATATTTCTGGCTCCAGAATGAGACTGAGGGCTCTGAATTCAGAGATGCAGGCTACACAGGTGATAAGATTCCAGTTCTCCTAGGGACCATGACAGTCAGCCTCTTCCCTTCAGTGTTTGTGAGGGAAGTGGTGATGCTCACCATCACTTACTGCTGAGTGTGTGTAAGGTACCAAAGGTCTGGTAATCCACCTAGCAAGCCTGAAGTCACGCTACTAGCAGTGCCTTCCTTATTGGTGTGTTGGCATTTTCATATTGAATACAACTCATACCATAGCTCCAAAGAAAATTGCTGCCTGGGAGCTTGAACTAAATGTAATCTGAGCAATCTGGCAGATTTTGTCTAAGCATATATAATGTACTGAGCTTACACATGAACCACTCTGCTGTGATTTTAACTGTCTTTTGGATGTGCATAAAGTATGTTTTCTGAAATACCAGGGTGCCCTAATGCCTTCTAGAATGTGACCTTAAAATTTACCATCTTATATTCTTAATTCTCTGGGTGAGCACTGTTTCCTTTGAAAGAGAGAGGCAGTGTATTGCTTGGGCACATTTACAAAGATGGTCCAAGGTCCAGGCTCAGGCCCTGAGCGTGGTGTGTGGTCATCTCTCACCACAGCTGTACGTCTGAGACTCTGCTTGACTTACAATAGTATTTACTAAAAGTCCACCTAGGAAAAAGACTAGACAGAGGATTCATTATTTTAATTTTATCCTTACTCTTGTGGTATTTAATACAATCTCAGGTGAAACTGTACCTGAGTCAGAAGTGTATTTTTCAATCTCAGTTGTCTTCTTGCTTTCCCAAATACTCAGAATTTTAAATGTTGTGATGTCCTAGCCACAAAATGTCCTGTGTACAGAAGCCAGGGGATTTCCATGATTCAATTCCATTTTTAAGTCCAGTATTTTTTTTCTAAATCAAAGCACATTTCTTAAAATGCATTTTAGGATCTGTAAAGAAAAGGAATTTGTTCTGTGGTGCTTTGTCCATGTATGTGTATGAAGACCTTTGTTTCTCATATATGTTCCTCATACCAGTGTGCATGCAAGTTTTTATTCAAAGGTGCTGTTCTAATGCAGGCTTTTGGTGTTCAGTGAAAATTTTGCTCTTTATGTATAAATTCAAGTCCTGAAGGCAGCCTTCCTGGTTAAGAATGCACTTAACTAAAAAACAGTAGCTTCTTCCCATCGTACAGAATAATTTTAGCAAATATTTACTGTGTAATGGATGCACAGAAAAATTAATTTGTGAAAACTTTTGCTAATATCTTGTCCATTCAGCATTAATGTTTTTTGCAACTCCAATTTATGGTGGAAGTTATACAGAAAGATAAAGAGACAGTCTCTACTTGAGGAAGCTTAAAGCCTAAAGGATTCATGTAGAAATGATGAAACATAGAGCTCAACAAATTGAGAGCAAATCAACAGTAAACTTTGATTTGTATCTTACTGGACTTAAAATTTAGAGGCACTTACTGACACTGCTTCTGTCCAAGCTCCAGTGACGAGAGAAAAATCAGTTCTAGTGGTAGCAAGTGTGTGTGTTTAAAGGGATAACTGTGAATAGTCTGTTACAAAACTGATAGATTTCTTTTGATACTGATAATAATTTTCAGAATATGTATTATGTTGCCTTTCCTTTGTAAATGAGGTTGCAAATTAAAAATGTATTACCTCGCTTGACAAGCAAAGTGCTTCCTGAGCGTAAGACTTGAAGCCGGTAATGTACGGTTACTATACCTCTTCGACCTGTACAGGAAATCTGCCTAAGAGAAAGATTTTGATTGCAAGATCAAAATGCAAAATAGCTGTGCATATTTATTTATTTAATATTTGGTATTTTTTAACAACTCCCCCACTGAGACTGTAGAGTTGTGCACTTGTAAACCTATTTGCAGGCATTACTGTATGTGGTTTGTGGAATGCACAATTTGATGTGGTATGCTTGTCTTTGCAGATGTCTTTGTCTGAAGGATTTGATTGAATGAGTTGTCATATCAGGAAACTCAGTAAGTCAATTTGTTATACTGATACTCCTGCAAAATACATGAAGACTGAGGCAAGAGCTGCTGTCTTCCAAGAGGTGTTTCAATAGTCCTATCTGATAAAGCAGATTCAGTTAAGTGCTCTATCTTGAGTTTCTTTCCACTCTGACTTTAGCTAAACTATGAAGGTAGAGTTATACAAAATCCTGTCGCAAACCTCATGGCTTGAAGTATGAGGAAATGGAAAGGAAAGAGACAGAGAAAGAGAGGGATTTACTTGACAGTTATCCATTTTGCAACCTTTAGTCTCGTCTATCTGTGCAGAGTGCACATGGCTAAACTGCTCCACAAACAGTAGGAATAATTAAAATGCCAACTGTACAAAATTATGAATAGCAACAGCAGTGCCTATTGAAATACACTTAATTATTGCCAGGCGCTTGGCAATTTCAGTCCTTTCTCTTGTAAACACCACAATATCTGAACTGTTAGCAGAAGCAGCAGATAGCTGCACCATGTCAGCTTATATGAAAAAGATCAAATTATATCTGGTAAGGATATTATAAAATGGACTTTATATGTTGTTGCATTATCAGTATATACTGTGAGGGACTGGAGTGCTAAACAGTACTAAAGGTTGTGTAATTCCTTCACTGCCTCTTAATCAGAATCTAATGGGTAAAATGTGTCCTGAGGAGGGGGTTGTTTTAGGGCTTGCTGACCCTAGAGGCTTTCTGGCCTGAGTCTTCACCCAGAAGTGGGAAGAGAAACAATTTACAAATCACCTGAGGAGCATGAAACTGCTTTTTGTGTCTGCAGTCGACCCTTGTAATCCTTCCTTGTTCTTTGACACTGGCATCTGAAATGCAGTTTTTCAAAGAGGATATAGGCTTTGGTAACACAGAACTAATTTTTTGCATTCCTCAGTGAATAAAATTGCTTCAGAAATGAAGTACAGCACATAAGTGCTTCAGGTTATTCAGTGTTTTACATAATATAGGTAATTTTGATGATGGGTTTTTAAGATCAACAAGTACTTAAATGGAAGAATATATTTCTGGCTCCTGCTATTAATCACTTTATATCCTTAAACCTAAAATTATTACTTAGGATTAGGAGAAATTCTACTCATGATGCATGAAGTCTTTGTCTCCTCAGTCATTTTTTAGGCCAGTCACCCTCTGCCTGGAAGAATTTCCCCTCTCTTGGGCCTGATCCAGAAGACTTTAATACAGTTTGCATGCAGCTTTTCTTCAATTTTTGTTACTTTAGGTAAGTAATTAAAGCTGATTAGGAATTTCACAATATGGATACTTTGAAATGAGAGGAAGATTGCATTGCTGAAACTATGTTTTCTTCCAGCAAATACAAGCTGCAGTTTCTCTTGAGAGAGGCTAGTTTGACTGTACACATGGAATTAATTGGGTGATAAGGTGGTCTCTTGGGATGTGGGAGGTGCTGTCAAAGCCTTGTCTAGAATTAATCAGAATGGAAAGTTATGCTGTGGTCTTCTCCATCTTGGGCAAGTGCCCTGAACACAGAACTATTTGTTTTCCTTATGGAAGGATGAAAAAGGTATATGGTAGAATAAATCTTCCCTCCCCCACACAATTTCATGAATATTTTTCAAAAATCTTTTTCCTTTCCTGAAATAGATGCAATTTTTGTCAGATTTTCATGGGCTAAAGCTTTGCATTTGACTCCATATTTTCACCAGTTTCCTACACATACGTGTCATGCTCTACTGCATTTTAGAACTATCATTACTATATTTAGAACTGTGTTCTTGCCATGGCTTCCCATTGTGGTCTCAATCCTGTTCGTAGCCACTGAAGAAGCTGTACACTTAATTAGTAATGATGCTGGCAGATTTTAGCTTATCAGGCAGGCCTTCCTCCTATTTTTATTTCTGAATAACTTACAGAAGAATGCTGTTCTTAAGTAAGAAAGTTGAACATGTCTTAAGCATATTGAAAATATCTTACCTGAATGAGAGAAAAACAATGTTGTCAGAGGCTGTTGATAAAGTGTAAACAGCTAGCTACTGTAAGTGGGAAAAATCCTATTCTTTTAAATGGAGCTAAACCAGTTTATGCTAGCAGAATTTCTGGTGTAACATAATTTTTTCTGTTTATACATTTCTCCTCATCGTAGAAGAATGTGAAATAACCAACCCTGAATATTTGATGCCAGATAAGTGAACCTGCATGGGTGCTCTCAGTGGTTATATACTTTCACTGCACTCCCTGCTTTCCAGTGTAGAAAGATCATTTTTGCAAGGTAAAATACCGTTTTGACCTTGTATACCCATCTCATTTCTGCCCTCGCCAGGGAGATTTCCAGCAGGGCTTCCAGGTGCAAATTAGATTTCTTCATTATCAAGAATAAAGCAAGCACTGTTACATCAGTAACAGATCATCAGACAGCTACCATGTAAAAGGTACACTGGGCTTTTACTGTCTTTTGTCACTGCACTCTAGTGACCCAAGAGCAAAATGGTTTGGTTTGCTATAAAGCCATCCAGCATCTTCCCTTGGCCTTTCAGCTGTGGAGGATGAAATCATGGGCCACATTTAGAGCTCATCACTATTGATGGGGTGTTTGCCCACAGCCAGCTGTTCTTTGTAGAGCTGCAGTGGGACAGCTTTACCCCTGCAGCCCAGGGGTGCTGTGTGTCTGTCAGCAGCACGTGCTGCTCCATGGGTAGGGAGGCTGGCAGGGGCGTGCAGGGGAATTGCCCTGGTCCCTTGGCCTGGCTACCCAGGCACCCGAAACAAAGAAGGAGGCTTCCTAAAGGATTCTCCCCAAGAAGAGAAAAGTTTCAAAAAATATTTTTATGATTGAATGGTTGTTGGAGAGATAGCAATAGGAGAGATAGACAAGGTTGGGAGTATGCCCAGAACAGCAAAGTCACAAATGTCTCCCCAGTGAATCTGAGTCGTGCCTAAGTCAGATGGGCAGTGGAGCTTTTGATTAAGCCTTTCTTGTGGAATTACTTTCTAATAAAGCTTCAGGCAGGTGCCTGAGTACAGCTAATACCTCATTTTCAATTCTTCTGGTAGCGCAGCATCTGGAGGAGATCAGAGGAAAATGTGACTTCTTACAGCATTGGTTTTCACTGGCACCCCTCACCTACAGAGACACAGTATATTGCACTCCTCCAGCCTCTGAGCCTTGTGTAAATCTCTACTGTTCCCTTTCTCTTTTTTTATGAGATCTTTCTGATTTCTGCTGGGGCTAAATAGGTGGTGCTTCTGCCAGGTACTCATTAAAGTACCGTGAATGAAGGTTGTTGGTGAGCATTCCATTATGTTGAATGGGTTTTGGCATGAATGTGCTATTTCTCTTGTACTTATTTGTTCTTTCTTCTTTCATCTGGCTGGGTCTCCGTATGACTTTTCATATCTATCTTTCTTCACTCTTCCCAGTTTCTTCAGTATTTTGCTGAATTTCTACTTCCTTCTCCTCTCCCCCCCCAAAGAAACATATTCTTTAATGGAACTCTGTGACCAAGAAAGAATTTTAGAAGGAATAAGTGGAGTTATTTGCCCTTTTTACACTTTATTTTCTCCTTTTTTTTTTATCTTTGTGGAATTAGAATTAATGATTTTTCACTCTCACTTTCCTTTATTTTTACTCACAGGAGTGATTTATTTGAAAACAGTTAGAATTTAGAAAAGCAGATATTTCTAATCGTTGCAAGAGACAGTTGCCTGTGTCTTACTCTGCACATGATAGGTTTGGCTTGGGAAATCCTGAGTTAGGGCCAGAGATGTTCTGTCATCTAGAGCGCATAATAGCAGGTCTAGATGCTTCTATTACTCCTACATCTCCCCTAGAAGTTGTTCAGAAACCTTTGTAGTCAAAGCCTGTGTTTACTCCTGGTTCTTAGGGTTTGAAAAACAAACATATTTTACTTGCTTTTAGCCTTTTTGATCTAGAGCATGCTCTCTCTTTCTGAGTCTGCTAAATTGTTTTAAAGAGACCTTTATGCTATTTACATATTGAAGATTGTTTCTCTTGTTGTTGGCATCACCCCTGAAGTTTTGTTTTCATTATAGATGGCCTGTCATTTTATGTCCTGTTGTTCTCTGCTCTGAAATACTAGGAGGGTTTTGAGTTTGTCCTCTCTGCTCCTAGAAGACATTTAGAGGTGATTTTCTTTTCCCTTACTGGTCCTTTAAATAACACTTTCTCTCCAGTCTATGCAGTTTAGCTGATCAATGGTGTGGCACAACAGCTATAATGTGTGAGTTTCTAAGAAAACCACATGCTAGAAATGGTTTGTCTAGCCTAGTCTCCAGCTTTTTACATATAACCTCTTCTCAAATAGTCCAGAAACCACTGATACCGTATTCGTGGGAGAAAATCCAATTGACTCAATTTCTTCTGCATCATTAACAGACTAAGCACGCACAGTATTTATTTAAATCAAACAGCACGTTTTATAGCAAAACCAAGCAGTGATGTCCTCTGCAGAACAATGACAACAGTCCTTCAGAACACACAGATTCCTCCATCGTATGCAGAGTGGAATTCTAATCTGTACTCAAATCAGCCGCTGTGCTCTCATCCTCAGTATCATGAAGGGTTTGCTTACTAAGTATATTTTCAGTGCAGGGTTAAGATATGTATTGTCAATATCGCACTGAAGGCTAAAGCCTTTTAAATTTTGAAAATGCAGCCTTTGTTTAGCAGTGTATTTGTCATCAGGTTTTGAAGATGTGGTGCTATGAAATGAGCCATTTTAAGGCAAATATGATCCCTGAAAATCACCTCCAATACAGTTTAATATGCAAGGTGAGAGCCTTCCAAAAGACTGAATCAAATTAATTAGCTATGTAGCACTGCTCCTGCCTCACTGAACTGAGAGCTGAACTGAAAGGCATGGTCAGACTCCACAGTGCTGTTACATTATTCTGCACTTCTAGAGAAGTCTCTAGGGTCCAAACCAAAGAATATCTCTGCTGTCAAAGGAAAAAAATGGGCAGAACTTTCTGCTTTCTGAAAGTTCCTAATGTCATTTTGCACTTTGACCCATAAAATGAGGATTATTCACAAGTTACAAAGGATGACATACTTGGATATATTGTGGTGCAGATTTAGCATTGTTCCTGCCCTTACGCAGCTAATAAGCAAAGTTGTGGGAATCAGGACACCATTTGGGCCAGAATATTGCTAAATTTCTTCCAAAAGCTGCTTCTATCAGATTAAATGAATAGCCCCTGCCTACCCACTGCAGTTTGATTGATGCTTGCTGCCCTCAGTGCTGGCTTAGCACTGACTGTACGGGAAGAAATTTCACCTGGAAATACTACGCATGCAGTTGGTGCACCTGCCAATAGCAAATTGCAGGTTAAAATACCTTCTCAGCCAGCAGGAAGATTAGTGATCTGTGAAAAGAAAAAGCTGTGAGATGCAAGTCACTTAAGGTACAAACAGCCATGCAGTTTCAGCAAGAAGGAACCAGAGAATGATGCAAAATTAAAAGTTGAAGAATTACTTATAGTGAACTTTTGAGAGATATGCGTGTATTTCTCACTGTGCTGTGCATGTGTATGTAGACAAATACCTGAATCCTAATGCATTCAGAGTTTGTGTGCTGTGGTTGATTTTAGCCATCACACAAGTTCTAAAGGACAAATATGATTTTTCTTTGGCATTTGCTTCTGTACTCAGATATGGAAGATAATTATTTTTTATAGGCATTTTTCATTTTCTGAACTTTTTGTGTGGTTACAATCCAGAAGGGGAAAAAAGAAAAAAAAATATAGAATTATGTACCAGTCTGGTTCGTGAAGGTGCTGTGTAGTTCTGAGGGAAACTGTTTTGGCAGTGATTATATGGCTGAATGTTTTCCAATGGTGAAAAAAATACATCTGAGACTTTTGTGACCTTTTTTTTTTAAATAAAGGAGAACAGAATATCTCTAGAAGAGTCTAATATCCTAAATATTTAAAATTGCTTCATGAAGTACAGAAGCCGAGCAACAGAGAGCTGCACTGTGGAGGATGGATCATGAACAGAGGAGTAAAAACACAAGATGATACAGGGCCATTTGCTTTGGCCAGAACAGTTTCTGTAGGGCAGATGGAGAGAGGCTCTTACCAAGGCCTGCAGTGACTATGATTTTACACTGAAAGAAGGTACATTTAGATTAGACACAGGAAGAAATTTGTCACAATAAGGGTAGACAGATGTTGGAACAGTCTTCCCTAGTGGCTTCTTCATCCTTGGATGAAGGCCAGGGTGGAAGGAGTTTTGAGCAACCTGCTCTAGTAAAAGATGTCCTTGTCCATGGCAGGTTGGTTGGAATAGATGATCTTAAAGGTCCCTTCCAACCAAAGTAATTTTGTGGTTCTAATGTTCTGTGAACACCAGCTGTTGATTTCATCAGGGACACTGAGGGAACAGAGAGACATAGAAGAAAGGTCATAGTGCTGGGGCATTATATTGAAAAGCTCCCTCACAGCACCTCAATACTGAAGGACAATAATAATCAAAATAGGAAGCTATGAATCACACCCATATAGCAGAAGATCTTACTAAGATTTTCCTTCCTCTTTGGCTGAATAAAACTGGAATTACTGGACCACTTGGATAGAAACTGAACACTTAATTAATTTTTTTTAAGTCAAAAAGAAAGAAGAGTTAATGACTGACTAAAGTTGATAGCACTTCTGAAAATTTGTTCCAGTGGAACTTAGTTTTGAATAAAACCTAGGAACCAGTTATGATTTTTTTCCCCCCTTTTTAAGCATCTTGTCATAGTAAAGGCCAGGCTGATAAAACGGAAGAGATTATGCCATGTCTACATTCACTGGGTCCTCACGGTTTGTTCCGTAACAGGGAATTAGCAGCCCTCTCAACAGATAGATAAATAATTGCTCTATTGCTTTCAGAGTCAGTTAAATAATACAGAGCCATCTTACTGGCAGACACCTTAAACTCCATTTACCAGGAAATCTGTAAAATGCCTTCAAAAGACAAGTCTAAAAAATTCATGGACCTAGTACAAACACTGGTTTGGACTTATACAATTTCCCAGTGCCTTTCTCCCAGCTGCAGCAGTCCTGTGTTGCAGTTGGTAATTGCCTCTCTCCTTTCTCCCTGTCCCACAGGGACAAACAAGCTTTTCATCTGTCTCCTTGCTCTGCTTCACAGATGCTAGCCATACTTTTCTTGCAATCAGTTATCTAAATGATTTACATAATTAAGTTAAACTCAGTGAAATTGTTCCAAAATTGCATTTAGCTTGTGGGTTGTTTTGGCTTGGAAGTGGAGCTGGTATTTCCAAACCTCCCTTTGTCTTTTTTTTTTTTTTTTAGTTTAGGTATAATTGTATCAGTTGTCTTCCTTTGATTTCTTGTTTTCTTTATAGATTATAATTTTAGATCACTGTAACTGATTTCATGGACATTTAGAAACTCAAGATCATAGGTAGTGCCTTACTTAAAAGCACAAAGTCCTTTTTCTCTGAGTAGTATATGGAGTTATTGATGGGATGTTAAGTTTCTAATAACTGATCAGCAGTATAGCAACTAAGCCAATGCAAGCAAGTGAAGCTGTCTCTACAGATAGCAGACATTTTTTGTGAGCATGTTTTTGTATTTCTTTATGGGCAGACAGCAGGGAAAACAGTTTTTTTAAAGTCTGTGTTTGAATAAAATTATTGCTTCTCCTAACTGAACTGGCTGCTTAGCTGAAGAGGCGCAAACAACATGATTTTGAGAACAGTCGCATCAGTAAACAGCCTGCCCCTTTTTGCTTCTCCTGTTGACACAGATTTAGATTAGCCTAGTTGTCCCTATTTTTCATAATCCCCTGTCCTTCAGATATGTTTCTGCTCCAGAAGTACCACAATGCTTCAGTAAATCATAGTAATGCTGTAGTAAAAACTGAACAGACCTGTGCTGAGACAGTCCCTGACCTGACATTCTGGCAATTTAAATAGAAACAGCGTCAAACTCTTGTGATTGTACTAGTGTAACATAACTGACTTGTAAACAAGTTGTGCAAACCCATCTATAGAAAAAATTTTTTGCTAGTGTACCATTTCATAAGCGTAAGCTGTGTAGGTGTAGATTGATGACTCTTTGCAAAGTATTTTTAATTGCAAAATTAATTACAAGAACAGAGCGTTGCATTTAATTTCACCATGTAAGATTGCTGAGAATGAGCAACCACATGGGAGAATATGGAGCAGGAGTGAAAAAGAGGGGCTGGAGAAAAAATGTAGAGGCAATTTGGACTTGCTTCCTACTAGTTAGTCACTACTTCCAAACAGAGGTGTGCTTAGGGTTTGTTTTGTTTTGTTTGGGGTTGTTTTGTTGACATGTGAATGATGCTGCTAATTGTCTTGGCTGCCTGCTCAAGTCAGGCTGGGCTTGTCTCCCCAAGTGCCAGTGTTCGGCGTTACTGTGCAGAAGTTGCATTCAATTTTTTTTCAGTAATTTGGGGCACAGCACATCTTCTAGATGATTCTTCATACTACAGGTGCTGAAGTGGTTCCTTTTGTTTAGCAAGACGAAACTGAATTCTAAGGAAAAGGTAATGTATTGGAAAACTACTCCAAATGGAATAAAATTGCATTTTGCTAACTAATTAATTTTTTTTTTCACACTTTAACATAAAAATATAATCATTTACAGAGCCTGGTACTGCTTTGCTTTCAGGGCCTTCAGGGGATGTATTGGCACTCTCTATCTTACTTGCTCTCCATTCAAAAGTTTGTTTCAAATGCAGACCAGCATTCGCTGTCACAAGGATTCCCGCACTTCTCTTTTTGTTGTCTGGTTTCTTTGTGTTAAGGACTCTTGCTTTCCTTTGCAATGTGTAGTACTTTTGTGCTATAAATCTTTGTTTCATTTTACCATTGGAATGTATAATCTCAGTTAAATCAGTCAGCAGTAAAACGTTTTGAGTTTTACCTGATTCTAAGTTCTTGTGTTGGAGGGAATTCTGCAGAGTTCAACATTTTTGGTACATTTGTTACAGCTTGCCATGAGCTTTGATTTCACCTTGTAGCTATTTACTTGGAGAAATAATGACACTGGATAAGAGGTCCATTGAGAGACTTGGAACTGCCTTTAAGATATGAGAGCTTCTGTATCACCTGGTATACAAATGGGTGGCTTTTGGCAATGTTCTTGCTGGGGCAGAAGGGCTTTCAGGTACCTCTGCTGTTAAAGTTACTGCTACCTCTACTATTTCCTTTAAGATTGCCAAAACATCTAACACTTTACTCCATTCCATTTTTGGGGTATTCAAGTTTAGGGAGCCTGACAGGGGAAAAAGAAAAAAAGACCATGTGGGAATTTCACCCCTCTTTTGTGAATATGACAGAGTAATTAATGTACCTGTGCATGAGTAGCTGTTTTAATTAGTGGCCTGTTACCATACATGTAATGAGTGTAGATGGAAAGAATTCTAACCTTGCTATTATCATGTACATTGGGCTGAACATTCCTCTGAAGTCAGCTTAAGATTTAGGCCTTTTGAGTTTTAAAAAAAGCATACCTACTTGGGGCACCAGTCAATTAAAGTGAGGCAAGGTATTTTTAACAGGACAAAGCACCATCTTTACTGCCATTTAGAGCTTTTTATAACACCAGTGTCAATCTGTTAAAGACCACCCTCTGATCAACCGTGCAGTATCAGGCATGATTGCCAAATTATTAGCACCACCCTGACCACAACATCACTGCTTGTGTGTGTGAGTAGTAATTTGTGTTGGAAGTAAAATCCAGGAAGCTGTCGTGAGAATAGCAGGGTTTAGTTTGTTGAGCAGTAGAGTGACAGATTGTTTCATTGGTGCCTAATAGCCAATTCTTCCTTTAAGGACAGGGTGACCAATGCAAGGGTATTTATCATTTCAAAATTGGTTTTAGCTGTGCTACCGTGTTAAAAGTCCCAGTAAAAATTTAGACTATGTCCTTCTTAATCATCCAGATTGTGCCAGACCCTGGATAAGGAATACCAACAAGCTTTGAATCCTGGTCACTAATTTTTAATGCAGGTGCATTTTTACTCTGACCTGAGACATCAGAGTTAATTTCTACCTGTGTGTTTTGAACTGAATTAAGGTAAAAAAAAAAAAAAATTAAAAAAAATTGAGCAGAGAAAGCACAGAGCAGAACAAAATGAGCAGAGATGTCTCAAAGTGGTGGATGGATTTCAGTAGCAGCAGTTTTGACTGTAGGACCTTTGTGGGGAAGATGGCAGCTGTACCTATAACATGTATATCAATGCCAAAGAACTCTTGTATCAAAGACTAACTCAAGAGAGTAATGTCACTTGCAATACATGAACACTAAGTAACATTTAGTGTCCGTGTGGTAGTCCTGTTCTTTTCTGTGGCTTTGGCATTTCCTTCTGGTACTTGTCCGTTCCTCAAGAACTGCTGGATAGCTTTTAGTCACACTGGCTTGGTAAACATTGGAGAGCCCTTGCAGCTAGTTGGGAAAAAACACAGATTAAATACAAAATGCAAGACTCTAATTCTTCTTTAACCCTAGTTGAAGCTATTTGGATATCATGTGAGTAAAAATATCTAGTGTTTCGCACTCTGTCTGAGCAATGTCTTGAACGTTTAAAGAATAATCTTACACGCTTCAATACTGGGAAATAAAAATAGAAGTGCCGTGCCCAGGCAGATCATGTAAGTCAAGGAAAAAGCCACAGATAGAATTGCTGTCCCTGCTTTCCCTTCTCTCTTAGAACACCACCTGTAGTTTCCAGGAAAAGAAGAAAAGCCACCAAAGGAAAGCTGAACAGGGCTGTCAATGCTGGCAAATGTCAGTGGAGGGAGTAGAGAAAGGATAAAGGACCACCTCTTACTTAAGCTCAAGGGCTGATACTGTGAAATAATATGCTGAGATCTGTAGGTTGCTTTAGTTATAATGACATGGGACAGGTATCAATTAGAGAAAATTTCCATAACATAATTAAGAGATAACATGTTGCTGTTGTCTTATTTTTTTCTTTCACTTGAAAATTCTCCATTGATTTTAATTAAGCTTGTCTTGGACTCATGACCATAATCAATGTGATTTTTCCCCCCAATTTAACATCTAGCTTTGCTCATCAAGGAACTTTTCCCAGATGTAACATGCTTCAGTTAAGAAGTTTCATTTTAAGCTATTCAACTACTAGTTCTTAGAATGACTTAAAAATGCCTTCAGAATATAGAGCTAGGGCATGAATGAGTACAATTTTTCCAAATTAGTAAGTGCATATTCTCAATTTGCTGTGAATGCTTTACTTTCCACAAAAAGCAGATACTTTAAATACTAGGTTCCTAGTGGAAAACACTCAAATAAAGCTTTTTTTTGCATGCCATCTTATTAAGAGAAAGGGAAAAAGGGGCACTTGCTAAAAGCTTACTTGTAAATTTGAATAATCATTGTAATTTTTGTTATAACAATTTGAGCAATCTACTTGTCGTTTCTGGAATCAGCATAAAGGCTTTTAATCTTGCATAGTAGATAGAATAATCCTGCCAGAGGAACCATTCTGTGTTGTTAGTTAAACCAAATTGCATATGCTTGAATGCTGAAGAAAAAAAAAAGTTTCTTTTATAAGGGATTTTTCAGTTTCCTTTGTAAGGGATTTTTGATTCCTTGTGGGTGTTTCTGCTAAGACTCAGAATCTGATTTCTATTTCTGTAGAGTCTCATCCTTCCTATAGCAGGAAGTAGCATCTAATTCCACTGACTTTCAATAGTTTGCTTTGTTGCTTGGTGAATTTCAGGCAGTGACCCGTAGTATGGGCTCATGTCCTTCATGTCTGATTAAATTTAGCTAAGAGACAAAGGATCCAGTAGATGTGCAGATAGTCAACAACTGTGTAACGGAGGGCAGCATGCTAATAAAGCCCTTTTGCAAGTAGTACTCAGTTCTTTTAAATATGTGGTTATTAATTTCCTTGTGGAAATTCTCAAGAGCACTTATCTGCCTTTTCAATGCCTTTCAAATATTAACTGATTTATTCTGACAAACCTTTAGTAGGAGTTATTTTCCAATTTGTTTTTCCCACAGGATAGATATTTCCTTCTGTTGGAAATGTCTTGTTATTTAAATAAAATACAACTTGTATTTCATCTAACTACCAAACATAGAAAGTGTAAGTCGTGACCTTGAAAAATTTAGGTTAAGTTACTTCCAAGAATATTCTTTAATTCAGGTGCTTTTAAAGTTCTGAATATTGTCTGTAACATTGTTTTGTAATGTACAGTGATTTGGAGCTTCGTATGTTCACAGACTAAAAATCTGAATATTTTTTCATATGCACAGTTTAATAGCACTGTGAAATAAGGAAGTGCAGTTGTTCCCATTTCACAGACTGTGAAGTATCAGACTCTTAACTAATGGATTTACATTGCTCTGGCATCTGAGCTGGCATCTCTGCTTGGTAATCCACTTCCGTATCCACTGCGCTACACCCTAAATTTCCTCCAGTCTTACTTTTAACACCCAGCTGAAGTGCTTCAGCAACAAAAGTCTAATCTTACTCTTCAGACAGTGGGTAATTAGAGATCTAGTTGTTGTAGACATAGTACAACGTGTTATGTGTAGTGTAGGAGTGCCTAAATGCAAATTAAACTTAATATTGTGTACTTCTTTATTGCAACTGATTGCAGAGGGAGACTACTGTCTTCCTTTAGATTAAGCTATGCTTAATACCTGAATTGCATCAGCAAGTAATCCAAAACCAGCGAGGAGATACGGAGCAGAGACTGACAGCCAGCCATGGGCTAGAGCTATTAGTATGAGACCTTTGCCCTTGTCTTCTAATGCAGCTTTTGTTTAGTGTAAATACATGGGGTGTCTATACGAACATTGCAAAATAGATCTGTCTAAATAAACGAGGAAGAAAATAAATCCCCATGACCCTGACGTACCCTGACGCAGGCCCCAGAGGCTCTTTGATTAAGTAAAACTGTCACCTACCAGTGTTATCTTTTCACTTTCATTTTACTCATTAATCTTCAGTACTGCTAACAATAAGACATACTTAATGTGTACATTAAGTCACCTGTAGCCCTTTTATCTGTAGATTGCTGGCTCTTGTCCAGCTGCTGTAAAAGTGATTAAAACGTGTTATCATCTCATGGCTGCTCAGTGGCTGAGACAGTCCAAGTCCTCTGCCAGTGTATGAGTGCCCACATTAGGTTGACTAAAAGCAGTCTTCATCCAGTTTCTATGAAATTCAGAGTCTGATTCTAACATGTGGAAACAGGTCAGTGATGCTGCATGCTTCAACTCCCATCCCTATTTCTGTTCTCTGTCCACTCTGTCCCTGTGAGGAGCTCCTTGGTCTTAGTGATTACCAGTTAAGGAACTTCTACAGGCTGAATGCTACCTAATTATAATAGTTTTCAAATCAGGAAAAACTTAACTTTTACCTTTTAATAGTCAGGAATGATATCTCAGTTAAATTTCCCTCTGGTCCCACTGTCATGGAGTTTTTTTGTAATTGTTTAGGATCCTCGGGGCTGCCTTGTGGAGTGTTCAGCATTCAGTCCCTTACTTGGGAGCTGCTGCTGTGAGATCAGAGAGCTGAGGCTGGCAAAGCTGGGTGTTCATGCGTTGGATGGATCCTGGCTCCTGGCTCTTAGCAAAATTCCAGTTGAATCAAAGCTTCAGAACAGGGAAGCTGGAGGCACAACGAAGCTCCACTTAAATTGACGATCTTATGATTTCCAGCTTACCTACCATGAATTTAAGAGCATGGAAAGCTAGGGAGCTTTCAAAGAGACTTGGCCATCTTAACAGAGAGGAAGGGCTTGATCAACTAGATAAAATTTCTGGGTTTGTAGTTTTCATGATGAGAACCTGAGGATCTGGTTCTGAGCAGCTTTATTGTAATTACCTGTTCATCACCTTCTGAACTTTAAACTGGCCAAGAAATGGCCTTTTTAACCACGATTTTGATGTTAAAGTTCAGTTCACTTAATTTTAGTCTTCCTTGGCTCTTGTAAGTGCAATAAGTTTTATTTCTGTATCTTTCTGCTATGAGTTTATAATTTCTCTTTGACTTCCAGCTAAGGAAGAATGTGCAGAGGAATCATAGTTGTTCAGGTGGAAGAAAAATATGTATGAACTGCCTGAATACAGAAAGTATTAATTAAGGATATGCATTATAAATACACTTTTTTTCTAGAAGCCCATGAAATTGGTTGGTTGAAGTAAATTATTTTTTTTCTGCAGTGGGAGTTATGAAGCAGTGTACAATGTACTGTAGGATTAATTATAGTCCTAAACCCATCAGACTTTCAGGAAACAGAACCTGATCCCTGAAAAGAATGAATGGCTCCAAAGAGAGTGCAATTTGAGTATGCTGGTAAGAGGTTGAAAAAGAAGAGCTTAGTCTCTCAGTATCTCACAGGATTAGGCTCTTTATTCTTATTAAGGATATGCATCTTGAACAGTGAAAGTGAATTGAGATCTGGCGTGATTGAGAGCAGGTAATATATTCAGAAGTCTGTTGAAAGGCATGAAGCTGAGTTTAAAAATAATTTAGGTGAAGTTTTATTGATAAAGAAGGAGTTGAAACATTTATAACATTTGCAGAAACATTTTAGTATATTAAGTTTAAAAAGCTATGCTTCTTATTGAATCTCTTGATTATGCAAAGAGAAGCACCAGTTTATAATATTCATTGAACCATTAAATGGAGTCCAGCAAGTGATTAAAATTAATAGGTCAGCATGAAACTTGGGTGGATACAGAGGAAAAAGCCCAGGGTGACTTGCTGTTAAAATGCTGCATCTGTTTGTCAAAGGGAATGGTGTAGCCCAATTTTTTTTATAACTGTCTTCCTATTTGGGCTTTATTATGATTCACTGTAATCTTTCTTCCAAAAATTTTGATTTCTTATTCAGTGGCAATATTTTCTTGAAGTAACAGGTAAGGCATAATAGTTATGTTTGCAATAAAGACCTACACAGAGGTTTGCCAGCTTGAAAGCCATAGAAGAGGTTGTAGAGCCAAAGGAAACATACAGAAGAAGAAAAGGAAACAGCTGAATGTGTGCTGCACTCAGTAGAAATGAACAAAATGGAGTAGTGTGATCACAGTTCCCAATTCTATCTGAATAGACCGATGCTTTGGCAAATGAGAAATATGTAAGATCAGGCAGGAGGATGTGGTGGGTTGCTGCTTTCCTCATTTATGTATTTTGTTTCTGAGAAGAGTAGTGCAGTTCCTGGGCATGAAGAGTTTTTAACCCATTTGCTTCAGAATAAATTGCAGATATGTCTGTTGGATTGCACCACATTGTACTTCTGAATCCTAGTGGCTATCACTTTTGGTGCAACACTAATGAACACCTGCAGCACAGCAGGGAGCAGGCTGGGCCCCCAGTGAAGCAATTATACTTTGCTGCAGGTTCTGATCCCAACTGGTGAGTGTTTCGGAGTCCTAGCTCCCTTTCTCATTTTTTAAAGTAGACAGGTTTCCTATTTCTATTATATCTTGTTGCAGCTAAGCCTTACGTATGTGATGTCAGTAACTCCTTTGCATTCCAGGGACTTAGATTAAACTTTTGGTGTGAGTAATATATATATTTTGAATTAAAATGAAAGAGCACTGGAGAGACACTGAATGTTTTATATGGTGTTCTAAGTCGGCAATCTGAAACGGCAATAAATTGTAAAAAGACTGACATAGTTTAATCCGTTAGTAACAAAAAAAAGGCACACAGCTCCATATCTGGCTTTAACTGCATTCAAATGACAAGACTGGATTCTTATCACAGTTAAGCAAGAATGAGTCTGAAATAACTTTTCTGAAAGTGTTATTGTGGATTTACACCAGCATAATGGAGAATTGAATTTGGATTTTAAATTTAAATCCTTTCACCTTTCACTTAAATTTAAAAGTAATTTACCTGAGCCTTTTGCTATACCAGTTCTTAAGTCTGGACAGCTCATGCTAAGTGCATGATCCCTTTGAGTGATAGCAGGAATACTATCAGGAAATTAAGCAAGGATGTTTAGAGATGTGGTTAGTACTAACTGAACTCATGTTGAAACCTTCTCTCAAGGTACCTGCACTACACCTTGACTCCTTTTGAGTCACCACAATATTCCTTCCCAATGCAGTGAACGTTCTTAGTTTCAAATAATGTATATTGCTTTCCACAGGAAACCACAGACTGTTGGTGTTAACAGGGAGGATGGTGGTGGATTGATTATTGGTTTGACCTAATTAACTCGATGATGTTATACAACAGTCAGTGGTAGAAATAGCTTACAAGTCTGTCTTTATTAAAGAAAGTAATTGAATTCGGATCCAATGGTTCATATTACCATTCAGATTTATCTTAGGACCCACTGTGGTCCTTACCCGGTGTGTGATTCTGTCATTCTGTAACCTGAGGTGCCACACTGCACTGCTGGTAGGAGGTGGACAGGAATCTTTTGAAGCACAAGTCCTGAAGCCTTCCTGTTGACCTAGAGGGATTTTTATAACTGCGGAATTGGTCTTCTGACATGCAAGAGGGAGGGTGTGATGTTTTGAGGTACAGAGCTGCACCTGGCCTTACCTTTTGGACAGCATGGTGTGCCATCTTGGTGAGGGACCATTGCAAATATCTGCAGCCGTGCAGGACAAAGAAGACAGAATTTGTTTCAGGAAATGCACCATTTTCATTGGTTGGAGTATTTCACTTCTAAGGAAACAGGAAGACCTTGGTGTGGCTGTGGAGCTGCCTTAGCTCAGGTAATCTCAACAGGATGAATTTATAGACATAGCAATAAACCTGCTTTTGTTAAAACACATGGCATGGACATGGGTAATGAAGAATGTGGCCCTTCATGAATATTTAATCCTCATTATCCAGCTGCTTCATGCATGCATATATATATATGTATTTATATTTATAAAATCCTTATGTTAAGGATTCTTATACTAATGTTCCTTAACAACTCCTAAGGAGCTCAGAAAAGGCTTAACCACAGCTTGCCTACAACCTGGCTGAATGAGTGCTCCTCTTATTTTCAGACATGTTTTCACATATCTCCAATATCTGTTTTATTCCCCACCTTTGTAAATCCTGTCTTTAAAAATCACCTAGGAAGGTACAATACTATCACTTTATCAGTTTAGCTCAGCTAAATCCAGGATACTACACATAGGCACAAAAATCTAACAGAGTTTATCCTTTCAGATATGCATTAGCCCCGGAACAGACTTAATGAGGTAAGGATTCATTAGGCAGAGGTACGGTAATTAGGAAGGGAATTATCTGTGCTTTGCAAAAGAAGTTTCCAAGCTTTCTCATTTTCTTTTTAAAGTGTATTTGGTATTGGTAAATAAATACAATAATTTCTGACTGGGAACATTATGCTTCTCCAAAAAATAATAAAAACGTGGATTATATTGCTATACTATCTGTGCTTTATTAAGGGTAAAAATAATACTGTGTAATTGTGTAGTTCATTTTTAATAGAAAACATAAAATTATTTGTGAAAGTGACTATGTTTTGAAAGACTAGCAAGTTAAGGACAGAGGAGTATGGATCATTTTAGGAGTGTGGAGCATTTAGAGTTCTACATGAAGTCATGGTGAGCTCTAAGTGTTCAGCACCTGTGAAACTCAAATTTGCCCAACTAGTCAGCCAACCCAAGAGTAGAATTCAATCTCTTCACCCTTTTGTCTATGCTCAGTCCCTTAGGCCACATGTATGTTCCAATATATATTAAATTACTAAAATAATAATTACAAATCTGTATGGTAATTGGTTTTAGTTCTCTTTGATGTGGATTTTGCAGAATTATGGGTCAGTGCCAAGTGTCTTGGGAGGTCATGACTGGACTCATGGGGCTGTCACTATGGCAACACTGATGGATGCAGAATTTCCAAGCAATGGATTGACAAAGGAGAGGGAAAAGAGGACTCTTGTGAATTATTCAGGCCGTCAATATCTGTTCAAACGCAGGGAATACAGATGGAATGCTTCTTAATACAGTTATTATTGTATTGTCTCAATAACGATGCAGTAAAAACTATTGATTAGCAGCTGAAATCTAGAAGTAAACACTCTGCCCTATTCTAATTTTCTTAGCAGTTGCTATTCTTTCCGTCCTGTGACTGCTGCAGTGCGTCTGCGCAGCTAAAGAAAGTAATATTGTGTAAAAAAGTGTTATGTTTGTGATTTCATTTGTATTTCGATAGTGAGCAAGTGGCCAAGTCTTCAAGTGGTCCCTTTTTTCCTGCTGGGAAATGTTAATGTTAACCACATTTAGAGACAGGCAGGAACTCCTTGACAAAGCCTAAGTCTTCAAAGGCACCAGTTTATTGAAGCTTAAATATTTACACACATTTACAAACTTTCAGTACAATGCGAGTATGAACCTTCTGAGTTTTCTAATTTCCAGGAAGCCATCCTAGATGCATTGCCTCTTAATCAGTAATTTTAAGCCTCTAGTCCGCTTCCTGAGCTGGAAGGGTGGAAATCTGGGAGAGCCTGAGCTCCAAATAGGGCTTTTGTAGATTCAACTCTGACTCTGGAGCAGGAGGCTCCATATCCCACCCCCAATCCCTGTTACAGGTGTCTCAGGGCTCCCAGCTTACTGATGGTGCAACTCTGGAGCTGGAGGACTTGAGAAGTATCACTTATCCTGCCTGGGGTCATAGCTCACAGACCTGCTGTGTTCCTATACAGTTGGTCCAGGGTACCACAAAATCTGGCATCTTCCCTCTCAGTTAGAGGCTGTGCTTTGAATAGAATAAATTTGTTTTCTCCTCTGAGGAGTTTCAAAAAGTCTAGTTTCTGTTTTGTGTCGAAATACGTTTTGTCATGGTTCTGCATGCAGATCTCCCATTTTCCCCTAAGCCAGGTTTCTTTGTTCTACCTCCTGCACTATCTGCTCTGAGGGAAAGGGAGAGAGGGGGAGGAAGCGAGCAGAGCAATAGCTTCAGCTTTATAAGTGGGGAACTCCCATATCACGGTGAAAGGAATCTCTTAAAAGAGCTAAAACAAGGAAGTGGGCAAGTAGGGTAGAAGCTCCCATTTACTAGCTTTGGATTTAGAGTTTTCCCATGCTGAAGTAAAAGTGCAAACCCCAGACACAAAATGTAAGGAAGAACTCATTGCAGAATATGTGCTGACGTCTTCCTTATTTTCTTTATTCACACAAGGCTGCACTTGCCAATCGGCAATGCATAACTTTGGTTACTGTAAATCTAAATGGTGACTGTAATGTTTTCTTTGTTGTTTTGCTTCTGGTGCTTTAGATTTCACTCTTTTGTAGTGAGCTCTATATCTCCAGAGACCAGCCAAGAATTGTTTATCTGAGATCCCCTATTATAAAGATAATGTGCAGTTTAAAGTGCACTGTATTTAGAGATATTTGGACCAGTGATTATCTACACATTAAAGGCATAAAAGAAGAAAATGAAGAGATAAACACTGCAGGAGGTATATAAATGGATACTTAAAGGCTTAAAATGGTCCTTCTTGCTTTCATATTCATATGTCTTAGCACTTTTATAACTTACAGCTGGCAAAATGGTTGTCATAGAATGTTTTGCCAAGAGTTCAATCCATCTAATCCTCTGATGGAGCCTCCTAAACTAGTAAACATAAAGTCCTCCAGAAAGCATATTTGGCAGGGCACAGATTTTATTGTTTGTTTTTACTTCTGTGCACAAAGCTGTCACTTCTTTATTTGCCTTTCTGTTTGTCATGCGTTCTCTGAAATCTGTTATAAAGCTAATGGTAGAGGACTTTTTGCTTCAGTAAAATCTTAGGAACATCAAATATTCCCTAATGCTCTAATCCTGAGTATAATGTGTGCCCCCCTGTGAACTGGGATGTTTATGTGTTGGCGATAACGTCACTGCTAATTTCATCTACTTTGTAGGAAAGCAAACTGTTGGCCTTTGAAATGACTGCTATAGAGATTTGGATTTTAAAAAGAATTCCATGTGAGTCTGTGGAATCATAAATATGAAGGGATTGAAAGGCTCCATCCACTCTGTCTATTGGGTATGATACAGGACCAAGAATGCTTACTCTCTTCTTGATAGGTATTTGCTTAGTGTGCTCTGGAAACATCCAAAGCTGGTAAATCTACAAAGCTTTCATAAAGTCTGCATCATTGTCTGACTGTGCTTGTCACTGGAAAGTTGTGTTTTCCCCTCAAGTCTTTTCTGCTTGGCCCCTGATGCTTTTTAAGCCATTGCTTCTCTTTCCAAATTCATAGCAATTAGAGAGGTTAAGACACTGCCTTTCTCTTTATGACTGCCCTTTGTATATTTGAAGAATGTTATTCTGCCTCCCCTCAGTCTGAGATGAGTCTCGATTTTTTTCATTCTTTTGATCAAGTTTTCTAGATTTGATCATTCTTGCTGTTGCTTCTTAATACCTTCTGGTATGTCCACATCTTTCCTGAACTACCATGCTCAAAATGGGGCAGCACTCCAGAACAGATTTTACCCATTCACAGGTGAGCAGGAGATTGATTAATTTTGTGGATCTCACAGGTGCTAATCCTCATTTATACATTCCAGGTAAGGTCAAACTGTTAGCAGAAGGAGAAGGGCAAGAGGAGCTCTGAAAAGCCAAATGTATTTCACCTTTCTCAAACGAGTGGTCCATCAAACAGCATCGGGCTAATCGCATGAGTAAGACATGCAGGATTCTGACTTCAATAAATGCTATCATTTTATGTCATCTCAACATTTAAAACTACATTGCAAAAGTTTTAATGCATTTTCCTATCTGATTTTAATTTAATATAGTTTCACATCTGACTAGGTAGAGATAAGCATGCTGGTTATTTCAAAGTTTACGAAGTTGCTAGGTCAGTATTTTGCAAGCAGGGTTTCATAGTAGTCGTCGTAACACCAGAGTTCTAGCAAAATGGAATATGCAGCTGTAACCCATGGAGAATCATATTAGCATTTCTGCATTGCTAATTCTGACAATGGTAACATACTTCAGTTTGATAAGAATATCATTAATGCAGCACAGGCCTGTGTCCTAGTTTCACATTGCTTTAATATTAATGGCAACATGCCTGAGACTAGATCACATCTAAATGTCACTAGAATTGGTGGGTGGACCAAGATGAGAATAAATTATTCACTTACAAACAAGTTCATTAATGATTTTATGTAAGATTTTAACTTTTGGGAATGGCACTTGTATACCTGACAAGAAATACTAAGTATGTCTGGCAGGAGAAAACTGCAATATGGCTGATTTTTTTGCCAATCTATGGGAGTAACAGATGTCTATTTAGCCTTTTTTATGTAAAGACATAATTTAAATCTAACCTCAGACTGTAAATATCAAAGATATTTTAAACAAAACAGGAGTGGTTTTTTATTAATTCAGGGAAAGGTCACTTATAAATATTTCATTAGCAAATTCATTAATTTCAATTACACATAGATTGTATCTAATCCAATCACTCTTCATCTCAACTACAATTAAAATATAAAATGTGCTGAATCCACTCTGGAATATGCAAAGCCAACAATTAATAAAGTAATATTTCAAATGAATTTTACAAGGTTGCTGTTTATATGAAATACATTGAAATTAATAAGGACAGGTCAATTCCTATTCAATCTTGCTAGTCTTGTGAAGATATGTTTGGCCTGAATATGATATTTGGCCTGGTTTTTTTCTGTTTGATGTAATGATACACATTATGCAAAGAGAGAAGCAAAAGAATGGTACAAAGATTTTCTGTGCTAGAAAATCTAACAGAGAAGATGAAATACTGAAGACATGTGAATGAAAGACATGACAGGCTTCTTTCTCGTACACCTCCCAGCCCCCCCTAGCTGCGTTCTTTGTCTGAATGAATTACTAATTTCTCCCTGAGTTCCCTTCCTCTGAGTGACACACTGCATGTATAAGATATCAGGAATTTGAATCAAAATGTAGAATTAGCGTATTAAAATTATGCATCTGTGTTCAGGTTTTGGGTTTTTTTAATGTTCAGATTTCGTGTTTAGATTTTCTCAGTCTGTCACGTGTAGCTTTCACTGAACTGTCACCATTGCCTGGATAAGTGTTTTAATTCACTCTCTGTCCAAGGAAGTGGAAATTTCAAATACTACAGTTTTGAGAAGGCCAGCTCTGGACTGCAGGTACATGCCCAAAGTTCTCAGCTTGAGAGCTGGGGGAAGACTGTTCTAGAAGCCATCTGAACTATTTTGAGCAAGAAAGAGGTTATGAATTTTCAAAGATGTTACATGTAATGCATATTTACTTCATATATTGCTCAAAACTGTATTGCGCAGTTGGTGGGATTATGAAAAGTGTGATGGAAAATGCACTGAAGTCGATGGGAGCCTCTCTGTTGATTTAAGATCAGAGCTTTAATAAGAACTTTCTGTTCCACCATGCAGGAAACATTGACCTCACTCTCCAAAATCCTGGTTATGGTGATACTGTAGTTCGGGGATTCAGTCCTCAAGGTAATGGACCTGATGTGCTGCTGTACCATAAACCCAGGTTTTATAAGATCTCCTTGCTCCATGAGTATGTCATGGCACTGGTTCCTGAGAGTGATAAGACCTATGTAATTACTGATGCACTGTGTGTGAATGGCATCAGGCTTCCACTGCCAAGGTGACATTAGTGCTGAGTTTTGTTTAGCCTGCAGGTGTGCTCCTGAGAGAAGACACACCTCAGTTTTCTGTGTCAGCTTTGTAAGGGATGAAGCAGGCGCCAGTGCTGGTGTAGAGGTTTCCTGCTTTCTCTGGGAGCTGTCGCAGGACTCCAGACAGCACTAATGGTGACTGGAAATTAAGCGAGTGAAAGAGGGTCAGGATGAGCTCTGCACTCAGCCAGCTGGAATTGAGTTTCAGAAAGGAACCAGCTGGTCTTTAAACTTCTCATACAGTTGTTAGGAAAACCCTCTGGTACTCTCATTCCTGCGTTCATTTTGACATTTCTCTGTTGTGTTTTACAATGAAGCCTTCATTGTCTTTTTGGTGATCAGCTTTGATAGAAGTATGACTTTGCCAGCAGCATGGTCTGTAAAGGCCTGTTGGACAGGACTTCTTTTATTCCTGAGCTTTGAGTTACAAATGTCTTCCTGTATTCATTTACTTGTCTTGCTATATTCAGAAATATCTGTAGAGAAATTAAAGCAGTTCCAGGGGTCTCCTCTAGCTTCATATGTATTGCTTAGTTATGCACATATAACTGAATAGTCTCAGACGTTCATGCTGATTATGGCAATAATTTCTTATTAGAATGTTGATATTTCAATCTTTCTGAATTAGGAAAAGAGCCAGGGGTGATGCAAAGGAGAAATAAAAATAATTATTGTCAGTTAAGCCACATAAAATACCTTAAGTAGTATATACTTATATTGCACAAATCTCAATTCAGCCAGCAAAGTGTAAAAAATAAGCACGTAGTATGCCATGAGGAGTAAATCAGATTAAAAAAAATCAGGTTTAATGTTTTAGAATGAGATTAGCACAGGGAAGAAGACTTTTAAATATGATTATAAGCTAGCTGTTATGGGTTATTTACTTGATTTGGGATGTTGAGGAGAATGTGATATTAATCTTTAATATAGTTTAAATGTTGTGGAGCAAGTTCAAATAGTTATGGCTTGAAGAGTATAGAAAAAAAGGCTTTATCCAGTATGTAAGTTAAAAATTGTGTTTAGCATAGGTTAAAACCTCTGCAATTTTTATGAAATACTTGCATAAAAGAAAGCTGAGCTGAAAGACACTGCAAAGTGTGATGAGGTCTCAATTACATGTCTTAGGTCTGGAAGACTGATACCTACACAGTGTATTTGTCTACAAACAGAAACCAACATAAAGTTTGCCCTTAGTCTAGAGTCTTGATGTAACTGGAACTATTTCAGTTTGAAATTTGAACAGTTTCACTGGGAAGCATAAATTTAAGACTAATTATGCTAGGGTGAAAGAATACTCCATTGATGAACATGATAAGAAATTTGTATTTCCTTCACTGGGTTGATGATTTTGTTTCTTGTGCAGTTAAAGACTCCAAATCCAGAAAAGTAAGAACTCAACCCTACCAAAACATAGGTGAATATTTGTTGGTAACTTTATGATGATTCATGAACAGACTGAATCTTACTTGAAAGGCCTGGAAGTATGATCAGGCCTGGGCTGTCTCTCATTACAGAACTAAGGTGTATACAGCTTATCCATGGTTGTACATACAGAATTTCTTCTCTTCTGAGTGCAGCTTTTGTCTGTATAGTTTACTTCTAGAATGGACAATTACTCTCCTGAAAGCACTTACAGTTAAAAAAATGCAGACTACCTGACAGAAATATTCTTTGAGCTGGGTTTTTTATAGGCTGAGATGCTACATACAACTCAGTAGACTTCTGTCTCTAAGTCATCACCAAAATCCAACATACTTAGTTTTAAATCTAAAGTACATCTTCAACTGAACATAGAAATTTCTGAGCTTTTGGTTTTTCTAAAATATTGGCATGGTAAATAGATTTACCTCTTTCTTCCCCAGCTAGAGGGCCTGATGGAAAGCCTGAAGGTGAGAATGGTGAGCCCAAGAATAAGCAAAGACTGTGAGAAGTTGCAGGCAATATCCGAGAGGTCCACACATTTTTAAGGTGCTAGTCTGTGTTTAAGAGTGCTTAAGCTTATGTAGTGGAAATATGGGTTAACCAAGTAAGTTAATGATTTCAAAACTAGTTTTACTCTTTACATGTGTAAGAAACAATGGCAAGAGCAAAACAACAAATGTATCTAGTCAGGGATGCCATTTAATTATCTATTGACTTCAGCTGGGAGGTTCAGCCTGTTCTTGATATTGTATCACTTTTACATGTAAAGGGCTGTCACAGTTTCACCATGGCACAGTGCTTGCCTGCAGATTAGAATAGTCTTGGGGAGTGTTTGAAGGGGCAGAACAGGGAGTTCACAGTGCTGCTTGTAAATTTAACAGCTTTTTCTGTACTGGTGATGTTTTGTGTCAAGTTATGTCCACCAGTATGTTTCTGACAGCAGGAGTCAATGAAGGATCTCTAGAAGGTGCTGTGAAGAACTGTGTGCGTTAAGGAACTGCATTATTTTGAGAGGGACTGTTGTGGGTTATCTCTAAGGAAGAATCTATCTGTTCAAGTCATCCCAGGCTGCTCAATAGTCAGGTATAAATCCTATCAGGCTGAGGAGGTTTCAGTCACATTTCAGACGAGTAACCAGTGCAGGTTCTAGGGTGTTGTTTAGACTGATGATAGCCCTTCTGATAATGTTATTTTGAAGGGATACAGCAGGCAGACTGATGAATGCCCTTCTGTTTAAGCTGCATAACTGTGTAGCAAGTATTGTGTCATTGGATCTGAAAGAAATCAGTGATTCATGCACAAGAAGAGGGAGATATGGCATTGTAGACCCAGAATGTGTATACTAAGGCTGAAAGAAGAAATAGCCTGGAGACAGGGATGATGTTTTTTGTAGCTTTGGTCAGCACAATTTTTTTGGTCCACACTACAAAATTTTGCTGGTGTAAGAAGCTGCAGGGTTAGATAATTATTTGTGCAGTATAATGGCTGATATTCTGTGCTGCTGTTCACGAAAAAGTTACATTCTACAAGTAGAAAAATGCATCTCTTTATTCAAAGTCCTGGTTAAGCAAGAGCATGCTTTGTTTCCTCTGTTCCACTGTGTTAATGGCAATTTTTTGTTCCATGATTTCTTGGTGGAGGAGAGTGGTCAGCACTGAGTGGACAGCACTGTGTGTAACTTTTTCTCATCACCGATGTCTGAGCTCCCTTCAGTAGCCAACATGGCTAATGTTTGTCATATATCGCCTCAGTGTATGCTATATCCTCAGCTAATGAAGAAGGGGATCAGCCTTATATTTCAGTCGTTTCACTGTGGTGATTGGAGCTTCTAGTTTTGTTTTTTAATTAGGTTCCTTTAAAGGAACATTGTCTATGTGTCAGACAAGTTGATAGCAAAGCAGTAACCTCTGTTCTACAAAGAGAAAGTAGCAAGACCTGTGAATTTTCGTAGCTATTCAGAAAATTCTTGCCCAAATTCCAAACCACATTCCCAGTCTAGGTCAGTTTTGTCTCCTCAGCCTTCTCTTGTACCAACCCAGATGGTGTCATCTTGCAGTGTTACAAGTTCTTAAACTTGAAGAGATAAGACAAGACCTTGCACCTGATTTGCAATTTCGTGGAAATCAATAACAGACAACAAGTGAAGAGCTTGATTATCTCATAGTAACATATTCTGCAGAGGAGATGTGTTGTACTGATCTTTACTAGTTGGCAATTGCTAAGCATTGAGGGTGGCATGTCCATCTGTGTCTCATTACCATGGTCCAGACAAGACATTGTTCCGGTTTGGCCAAATTTAGAAATATATATATACTCTGAGAGAAGGCACAACCACCCCTCCCCCCACCAGGTTCGGGAAAAAAAATAAATTTTCCTCAAAGGAAAGTGAAGAAGATAAAACTATTTATTTAACAAGCACACGGGAAAGGAAAATAATGTTAAATGGTAAAATCTTTCGCTGTAGAGGAAAAACCTGGGAAAGTGTTCGAGTCCTCCCTTTGGTCTCCTCGGAGCTGGGGCTTGGCCCAGGGCCAGGCCCTCTGTGCCCGGTG
>NW_008236767.1:8195700-8200032 GCF_000691975.1 Corvus brachyrhynchos
CAGAACAGGCAGCAACAAACAAGGAACTGGAAAAAACTGGCCAAAAGCTGACTGGAAAAGCTGCCAGCCGGGTGCTTCCTTGCTCCCCCCTGCCCCAGCTGGAAAACATACCTGCTATCTTTATGTGACCTTGAACAAGTTTCAAACTGCTTCGAGAAAGTTTTGCTCAGTTTTTTCTTCCCCCTCTCAGGCTCAGTTCAGAGGCATAGAAAGGCCAATAATTAATTTCTGGGCATAGGCAACGATATGGGATACACATCATAAGGTCACCCCAAGACAGCCATGAAGAAAATGTGAGCAGCATGAGTCACGGCAAGAGTCATCCATGTTACAGTGGCCAATCCTGTGTTTCTAGGAAAGGTGAAAAACATTATTTGCTACTATAGGGAAAGTTAGTTTCAGGAAAGAAACCAGGACTGGGTATCCAAAAAGGTAACCAAGAGCCTGCTCTTTCTCATGATAATAGCAGTTTCACCTGGGGGAGTCTGAGCAAGGAAATGTTAAAACTTTTCTTTCCCTGCTTCCAAATCACTTAGGCTCTCATTATCACTTCAGAGAAGATCTGTACTGTTTTCCTCTTGTGAAGAAACCGGTAAAATGAAATGCAGTGCTCCAAAAGTTATTTTGCATTTCTGAATGCCATATCTAAAACACTCCATAAATTTTGAGTAAAGCCACTATTGTCTATGTTGAGATTGTTCCGGAAGAAAAGCAGAAACTCTCATGCTGCTGGTGTTGAAAGCATACTTCTAAGACTCTCTTAGTATTTTATAAATAAATGTGTAAATAATGCTAAAATTTTTATATACGATTGAATACCTGAAAATATATATTTCTGATTTTTAGATATATCTCTAAGTACATTGGACAGTGTTTGTTAGAGAAGATCAGATATTGTATCATTCTCTGGTCTTACCAGGAAGAAACTGAATGCAGGTTCAGTGAGATTTAGTGTCTTGTCTGGACTACATTGAGGAAGGGATTCAGAAATCGTGTTCTCAGCTGACCACACTAAAGCATTTTAATTTTTTTCTATACTATTTGATAAATGGAAGATAAGAGTAAAAACAGGTAGGACCACTTGCAGTGAAAGCAGCAGTCCCTTCATTATACTTGTGTCAGCCCTGGAATTTGTGTTTGAAAGAGAGTAAGGAAAGTAAATTCATAGGAATTAGTATATGATATCAAGGAAGCAACAATAGAAAAATCAACACAAGAAAATAAAAGACTGACATTAATTTGTCATAAATATAAATTTCTCTGCTGGAGAGTCAGCTTGATGTTAGGTGATGATACAAACGTGTACTGACCAGTTAGACAAAATCAGCAGCAGCAGCAGCAATGGTAGTCTCCATGGTGACAGAAGAGCTAACAACAGACGAGTTATGTAAAAGGGAAAATAATGCTTTTTATTGTCTTTAAAAGAAATTACTTTCTCTGTGACAGTTTGATCAGTTTTGAATCTCTGTTCACCTTTGGAGAACTAAGAATGCAGTACATTGGTATTCTTTCTTCTTTTCTTCTTTTTTTTCTTTCCTTTCTTACATCCCCTCCTCCTCCTCCACATTTCTTTATCAAGACCCTGTCTGGCAGACTGTTAAATGTACTTATAAAGTACAATTCACTATTGGGTCTCAGATAATCTATTAAAAGTCTTGAAACAGTTTCTAATTTGGAGAGAAGGTTTTCTACAGGAAAAAAATATTTAGGCTGTAATCATACTTTTGTGGAAAAAATAAGAGATGTCAGTCTCAGAATTTCCAGACTAGGGAACCTAAAATAACTGCTTAAATCCATCCTGATTTACATTTAGCATGTAAATATTTGAAATTATTTGAAATTATTAATGTCATAACTGAATACAGCATACTTTGTGTCTTTGCAAGAGTAGAGCATCATTTCTGGTTGGTGGATTAATAGCCCCTGCTCTATGACAACAGTGCAATCCTGGAAATCAGAATGATTTCCTTTATCAGATAATAAAGGACAGGCCTGCCTCTAAATAGAGCCAAATTAGGCACATTGCTTATGGTGGAGCAAAGCAGACAGACCACTTTAATCAGGAACCCTGAAAAGTCAGATTGTCAGCTAGCGTTGCCATTATCTTCAATTATTGGGTGAATGAGGTGTTATCATCTGCTGAAGGAGGGACAGAGATCTTCAGAGAGGTTACTTCAGTTACCCTTTTATGTTCCAACAAATGCCTGCTGCTTCTCCCTCTTCTTCTTTCCCAACAACCATTTACCTAAAAGGAATAGCCCAGTCCTCTCCCAGGTCATAAGACATCTTCCTTCCTGGCAGGCTCACGTTATCGATCTCAGAAGCCTTAAGCTGGCTCTTAGCAAAAAGCACATAGCACTCTTGTACCTCAGTCTTACTGACTGTGACAGTGTCACTGTTTGTCATATTAATAGCAAAGACAAATCATTCTAACTGCAAAATAATTTTATTTTTATTGCTCTAACCTATTTGGAAATATCGGTTGGAGTATGAAGACCAGGTTTAGAGGTACTGACCTCAAATACTTCAAGCAAAAACCATTATGAATACAGTTTTCAAAACTTCAGTTACTATCCCTGCTCCTGTGCTTGGAAGAGGATCAAGGCAGGAATTTATATGGATGCAGAGACATACTGTGGCAAAACTAACTAGCACAACTCTTTTCTAACCATTTCTAAGTTCATACTTGCATATTTTCATCCACAGTTTTGCAGAAGCTTGATTAATTTTATAATTTTTTTCCGTACAGATGTCTGTTCCCTCTTTCCACTATTGTGGCAGAGGTCTTATAGCAACGCACTACTAATCCTGGGATCATTATTACCTGAAACTTTGGGTCTAAGTCTAGCTAAGATTCTCTCTCCACAGCTAGTATTGAGCAGCTTAGATGTTTCTCCCTCTTACTCATATGCTGGCACAGGATCATTCTCAGTCTGTCAGAGTCACAGGCTGAGGTCTGAACACTGCCCTGCAAGGCACTCAGGTGAATGTTTATTAGTTGAGTTACCTGCTGGTGAAATCTGTTCTGTTCTGTTTGAAATCTGCATGTTCTATTTGTGGTCCAGCTAGGAGATGTCTCTGCCTAGCCATTCCCAAGGGATATTTGTGTTTCTAGAGTGAGCTAGGGGTCAGCTGATTGCCTTGGGGGAGGAGTGTGATATTGTAATTAATTATCACATGTATGAATCATGGTTAATCTTCAGGAAAGTATAACTACAAAAAAGAATTCCTAAGGGAAAATGGTATATACTTATAAATCCATTTGGAGATGGTCCTCACTCCATGAAAGGGATTCATGAGATGGAGGTCATAGCCAAGAATTGTATCTAAATGTCCAAGAATCCCAACAGCTTTTTTTTCAGGAACAGAAAGGAAAGCTCAGGGGGACAAACTGAAAAATAGGTGGGTTTAAACAGAACTTTTTTACATTTCTGTAAAAAGAAAATGTTTAAAAATTCTGTTTCAGATCTGACACCAATGATTTGCAAGCAAATAGTTGATAAAATACTTTCATTATTTGTTTTTCATTTTAATAAATTTACAAAGGAGATTTAAGTTGTGGGGTTATGCAGTAGCATTGCAAGGAGACTGCAAGGTGCTGCAATAGCATCCTGCTATAATTGTGCTAGTAAACTGTTGTGTCATACAAGCTCAGAAATATTGAGTAGTAGTGTTCTCTGAAGGTGTGTGGGCTGTTTCAGCATCTGCTAGAACAGATTTGTTTTTTGGGAGAGGGAAGGACAAACATTAGCCGGACAAGAGCTGTGAAGAATGTAGGAAAATGCTTGATCCCTTGGGATCTCCTACCTATCACTAATTAAGTGATGTGTTACAAATGTGGTGTGGATAACTATAGTTTATCACCAGCAAAATTAATGAGTCCTATCTAGGTGACTGCTAGACTGTTCTATCTACTCATAGGTGTCAGCTATGAAGGAAGAACAATGAAGCTAGTCAAACAAAACCACCACAAGTGTCTGGAGCTTAATCATAATGAAAGTAATATTTGTCAAAGGACAAACAAGGACTTTGGGGTGTACTTAGTGCTTTCACAAAATGAAGTTTGTGTGCAAATTTTAATGCTATCAGGATTTTTCTTAGGAACAGAGCACAACAGAAGTGGGTACAAGAAGAATGGACTTGTCTCTCTCAGTTTGAAAGTATTGGCAACACAACCTATACTGAGAATGACTTTGTGTGGAATAGCTGTGACTTCAGATGCCATATCAACCTCTGTCTCTCAAAGAATGTTAAATGAAAGACATGCAGGTTTTTTTAATTTTGAGTATGCAGTTATAATTTCTGATGTGCCTACACATCCCACACCCCCCC
>NW_008236767.1:8200470-8236115 GCF_000691975.1 Corvus brachyrhynchos
CCCCCCCCCACATTTAAAGGTGTCCAAAGTTAAAATTCTATGAATACACTTATGGACTAGTATAAATATTGGGTCAGTTTTCAATTTTAAGGACACTGACATAAAAGGAACAAGCAAAGAGTGTAGAAAAATAAAACAGAATGGCAAAACCACATGAGATTGGTATAAACTGACTAATGTTCTCAGAACATTGTTATAGTTATATAAACATTTTAATAACATTTTCTGTCATCTTTTTGATGTGTCAGACACATTCAAGTCAAGCTTCTCTGCAGACTCTGGTCAACTTCAGAGTTCTATACTGATTCCTTGAGTTTGCCATTGCTGACATGCAAGAGGCAAGAGTGCAACAGCTGAATGTGCAAGTACACAGTCTCCATTCAGATACAGTAAAGAATTTGGAAGGTATCTGATTGTCTGTGATTATCCTCTCCATACTCTCGTACTTGAAATCCCTATTTGCTTGTGTTATATTGATTGTTTTTTCTTAGTGTTTTTTTTTGTTTGTTTTGGTTTGGTTTTTTTTATCAGCTACAATATTTTTTGTATTCAGGTGACTTGACACCAGAATCTCACTTATTTTCTGCTAATGTTGTTGGTGATTATTGTGAACACTGACAGTAGCAGTAGCTTAGATCTCTAATTATCTTATTTTAGACATTCAAAAATATTTGAAACAACTTTTATAAAAAAGAGTGAATTAATGTTTTCTGCAAATACAACCTTTCTGATTATAGTTGATGAGTAATTTGCATAGATAATGGAAGAAACTCCAATGCTTTTGTGTACCTCTACTCACAAATAGAAACAGATGAATGTGATGCTTAAGAAAGTACAAATTGTTTTCTTAATGACAAACACCATGTGATGATAGATTTAGTTCAACTCTTTGTGTCATGCCTTGACAGACTGTTCATCAAAATTGACACTTGGAATAGTGTACTATTTGGAGAGAAAATTTAATCATTCTTGAACGACCACCAACATTGTTCTCATGATAAATCAGAGGTACAGCAGGTTCAGAAACTCATTGAAAAATCAGCATTTATGGTCTGTACAGGATATGCCAGGAATTTATACATTCTCAGAGTGTACTTCACCTCTGAGAGCAAAGTCCAGCTGAGAACTTTAATCTAGTTTAATTTTCAAGTTTGACTTTTCTTCCCAGAAGACCTTGTCTCTGTTTGAGTCTCTACCCAAGCCAGCATAACTTGAAGAATTTCAAAGCATATGCCTGACCGAGATTACTTTCCTATATCTCTGCAAATATTTTTAATGAACTGCTTCTGTGTCAAAAGGAGATGATGCCATGCCTTTTAATTTGGTGACCCAGAAAACTCTGTGATGTTGATATGACCCAAGGGCTCGTGCATTAAAATTAATCTGTGACAGACACTGCATATTAACATGATACTTGATACCTTGTCATAATAGTTTCAGACTTCATACTTTTCATGCTGTCTCTGATCCTTTCTGGAGAGCAGAGTTCATGGCTGGGAATAGCACCCTGAAAGGAAATGCAAGTGTGCAGCATGAGTGTTACAGACCAGGACAAAATTGCTTTCATTTCTGTAAAAGTGTGTACTTCTGGTTGCTGAAATTACAGAACAGAAAATTCTAAACTTGAATAAATGTCAGCTCCAGATGATTGACCTGTTCCTGCTGTTTAAAATGTTTAATGAGACACAGATAAACAGAATGGTTGTTGCTGCCAAGTTTTCCTTTAACTGGCATTTATGACATTGTTCTAAAGAGAGACTTTCAAGTTTCATGCTCTCGACTTGACCTCTGATTGAATTTGCAGTTGCTGTCTTTGTTTTCCTACCCCTGCCCACCTTGACATCCTGATATGGTTTGGGTTGCAAGGTGCCTTTCTTTCCACTTATGTAGTGTAGACCTACAAGATGGATGAGGTAACAAAGGTGAACAGAGCCTACCTGTTTCTAGTATTAGCAACAAAGAATTGTCCTTCTTATTTGGCAGCAGGAACTAAGTTCAGCTCACTGATAAGGCATAGAATTAACTCCCCGTAATGAAAAACCTTGTAGTTTGATGCCAGCTCACTGAACTGAATGGGCTCAAGGTATGTCAGAGCAGCTGCAGCTAGGGAGTACACAAGAAAAGGACTGAGTGTGCCTTAGATACCTGCACACCCACAGCCTAAAGCCAGTCCTGCATGCTCAGCCCATATTCATAGTCTGGATGACTGTGGCATTAGTTGGGAGTCAGCAGCTCTCAGCAGGTGTGTAAGTATCAGCTTGCTAATTCAAGTGGCAGGAGGATTCATGGTGGTATCTTTACAAGAAGAAGGTTGAAATGGTAGTGGAGAACCCCTTGATACTGACTTTTTGGGATCCCAAATGTTGTATAACTATGTGCTGGCCTTCTTTTTGCATTGATTTTGTCTGCACAGCCGAGCAGTAGACTGGCATGCTGTGTGCACAAAGACCAAAGAGGAGGAGCTATGGAAACAAGTCGCACACGCAGTGCTCAAGCTCCTTTACCTTGTGAAAGCAACGTGGATCTTGTCCTCTAATGTTTACTAATGCCTTAGCCTTTGGGAACTCATGATCTTGTAGGATATGTGGTGGGCATTTTAAAAGACAAAGCTAGGTGGCATTCTGTCAGGCTATTGTGTGGTATGTTCTTCCATATGAAATTGAAGTTTAGCCATTACATAAAGATTGCACTGTAAAAGACAATCCCAATGTTCCTTGTTACTTCTGGTGGGTTTTATTTAAAGGCATGTAGGAACACCAGCATGTTAACACATAAGAGCAGATTGAAGATTTTGTTTTGGGATTGTTAGCTTTATTTATTTCATTGGTAATTCTCTTTTATACTTAGAAAATATCTTATGAAAGAGTTTAAGGACTTTTGTTTATTTTTACCATTGCAGAGGATGTCTGGAGGAGTGTTTTCAATAAGAAAATTTACAGTTTTGAAGGTTCAAGTCAAAATACAGCTGAGTCACCATATTTTTACTCAGTTGTTACATACAAAGTCCTCTTGAGAAATGCTGGTTTAGGACACATAAAATACTTTAAAAAAAAAGAGAAGCAGTCATGTCATGGTTAACTGTATTTGTTTTTGGAAAGGACTGATTACTCAAAATGATAGAAACACCATTCTAATTCCTATTGTGCTCCAGAATCCATATGCACAGGTTTAGTGGGTGAGATACAGTCATCACCATTCCCACCTCAGAGGTGAATTCATTGTGCAGCTGGGTGGGTGAGCACTGGGAGAGTGGAGTGTGGCCAGCACACTCTGTCTCATAATCCACAAGTTCAGATTTTGTTTCTTAGCATTTTGTAAACTTGTGGGGGTTGTAACTCAGGTGCCTTATGGGTACCTATTGTTTATGATCCTTGTGCAGTAATGATCTATATTCACTTACATGGCACTATCACTCGTTTCCTTTTTATGCAACTGAAATACATTTTCGTAATTTAATCTTTTATGTCACTGCTTCCATGATCTATTAACGCTGTGAACTGTAAATCTATGATACACAAAGATGACATTGGTTTTTAAATGAGAAAATCAGCTTATTTTTGGAATGAAGAGCGTAGTAACTTTGAGAATGAAGTGAACAAATCAGGCATTAGAAAGCTGAGATGGCAACATCAAACAGTATAATGAACAGAGCAATCATTCTAGGAACAAAAAAAGAAAAGATAAGAGTGAAGTTTATCTTTGCCCCTAGGGAAGCACTATGAAACAAAATACAGGATTGCCTGTTTTCATTAGTGAGTTAAAAAACCCCCAAAACACAGCAAAGAAAAAGAAAACACCTTATCAGTAATAGGAAAGAAAATTTGTTTTGCTTTTTAGATTGTATTTCCTGAGATCAGAAAATATATAATGTGTATTAAAGTTAGCACTTAGTGGATTTTTTTCAGTGCACGGTCTTTATTTACTTTTGTTAAAATGATGAGATTGTAACACTGAACTTTTATTAGTAGATTCTGTAGCTGTTTGCTGCATCTCCACAGTTGTATGTTGGAAGAAACTTTCAGGACGAAAGACTGTAGTACTTGATGAGGTAGTTAGATGGACTGATGAATTTATGTCCAAATCACAGAGAACCTGCAAGATCATGTACAGTAATGTTTTAATGCAGAAAAAACTGTGCAAGGGTGGGTTTTGACGAAATTTCTCCGAAACCTAAATTTCAGACTTAAATCACTGGTTTGAATTTTCTTGGGTCCAAACTAAAGGGACAGTTTAGACAAAACTCTAAAAGGTAAGCCATATTCATTCAAGTAATGGTGTACTACACTTCTGTCTTGCTGACTGGTGACACATCAGCTCGTCTCTGAGCTCTGGTGTGGCTTGCAAGCTACAGCAGGTATCTCTGTAGTAGACCATGTCTAAACATCATAATTAAATCAGCACTGCACAGCCAAGCAGGCTCCTGAAAGTGCTTCTCTGGCTATGTTTCAACAGCCATAATTCAGGAGAGTGTTTTTCTCTAAGTTATATTTGATCTAATTTACTTTTGTTAATTATTATACAATTAGTGCATGCAGAAATGCTAAGTTCTTGTCTCATGCATCTCCCAGTAGAAAGGCCTTACCAGTTCTTACTCAAATCAATGAAAGGTTACCACTGGTTTTGATTAAATTTGTTTAGAATTTGAAGACACTGTTTCTGGGATTATTGGAATGAAGAGATGCTAAAATAGAGAGCTGGCAGGCTTCTCAGGCTTCTTAAGGGGTGAGAGGATGGGAGTGCCAAGAGCGTGGGTGAGACACAGCTCTTTGGTGCCAGGTTTCATAAGGCCTGTCATCCTTATCAGTTAAGTGTCTTGATACTGATCCCACTGCTAATACTGTTTCCTTCCTTGAGTTTTGAAACATGCCCAGACTGATATTAGATAACTTCATCTTCTGTCTTCATACAGGATAACAGCAACCTTTATTATATGCCTGCATAGAATTAGTTACAAGAATAGCACATCTAACTCCTTAGAACCATTCCCAGGATTCTTCTGACTTTGTGCTTCCCCTTCCTTTTGTCTGTAATTCTCACCCTTGGTGCTGGGATCTTCTCTTGCTTTATGTCTGGAATTTATACCATTCCAGCAGACTGAAATGGAGCCTAACTTTCATCTGTGCCTGCAGATGTTGCAGTAAGAACATGGTTTTTCAGATCCTACCTTTGCCCAGTGAGAGCTGAAGATGGTAACTATATCCGGAACATTATCCATGAATATTTTTATAAATAGAAACAGCGAAATCCATTCAATGAGTTTTTAAATCCCGCACTCAGTCACTGTTCATAAATTTTTGAATGGATGAAGAGTCATTTGAATTTATTAAAATATTAATGAACATTGACTATGTTAACATGAAAGTATGGGGAATGTTTCATAAATGAAGAAGCACTCATTTATATGTGAATACTATTCTTCCTGTCCAGTAATGTGTCCCTGCTAGAACATATAAGGGCTGCAATTTGTCATCACGTCAGGAGATGCAGTACTGTTATTTTAATGAGTAACATGAAAGCACAAATAGCAAATGTGAATAACACTGCGAGGAGTAAGATGTAAATTTAATAATATTACATAAGTGTTTGTAGTATTTTCACATAAATGGTACACTAAGCTATTTTGTTTTAGAAAAAAATTATTAAAAATAATTTGTAAAATTGTACATATGTATTTATATATATTCTCTGGAAAAAGAAAAAGAGCAGAAGAATGTAGTCAACAAATTCTATTTTTTAACAATCTTCTTTACTATTCTCAAATTTGAAATTTTTTTGTCAAAAAAAAAAAGAAAAAAGTAAAAAGAGCATTATGGGGTAAAATGGATATATTACCGCAGGCCTGGTTCCTACGGTATATCACCGTGTCCTGCAGCTATAGGGAGGAGGAGGAGAAGAAGATCCAGCAGGCAGGAATTGTGCAGCAAGATTGATTTATTTAATTATTTTACAAACTCTTTTATAGACTTTTTTCTTCATAGTCTAATTGGACAAAGGACCAGCCACCCCTTGGGGGTGATTGGCCAAAATCCTAAAACATCCATTATCAAAATATTTTCTACTATACCATAAACAAGACTTTCCAAGGTTGCAGGTGGCTTGGTTGTTTACATTCCCTGCTACCTCTTCTGTGAGAGAGAAAAGTCTCTCACGGACTTAGAAAAATAACAAGAAGATCCTCACTAACAGCATTTTTGTACCTACATGGATACAGTGAGGAAAAATTTTAGGGAGATATTGTTAAAAGATCCCATGCTTATAGAAGGTGTTTTGTTCATACTAAAAGTTTCGACTTGTAACAATCTGCTACATAAAGAAAGTGTCACTCAGTACTTTCTGACATGTTTACAGTAGTCCCAATTCTTTAATTGTTCTTCTCTTGTTGCAGTGAATGATTCAAGTGATATGGTTTCCTCCAGATGTTAGACTCGCTTGTGAATACTGTAAACAAAAATTTTCGTTTTCACTGACATTTATGTTCCTCTCTTCATATGAACTTTTGCCAACTTCGTATGTTCTCTAGTAAAATCTTCTTTTATTTCCTTGCACCTGAGCTGAGTGTTGAGTTAGATTTCTAGAGGGCAGAAAAACAGGGAACAGTGTGGAAGCTCCTTTTCTGAAAGGTGTGTAAGGTCTTAAAGCATTTACAAGACTAAGCTTTTCTTCATTTGGGAAAACTTAGTTATCCTTTTATTTATCCTCCTTTACTGGTCACCAACAGGGCTCAGAACATTAACAGTTCAAAATTTTACGTTTCTATGACTCTTTTTAGAGGATTAGAAGTATTTAATATCCTTCAGGTAATTAGTAAAACCTCAACAAAAGCAAACACCATTTCCTGCCTCCCCTGCAAACCTAGCAGCCAGGCAAAGCAAAGCTAAGCATTGTACTTTTCTGCGTTTGGAAGAAAACCTAAAGCCTCATGACCTCATCTTCACTTCAAATTCACTTCTTGGTGACAGGGGTGGTAAATGACACTTGTGAATACTTCTGAAAATTAGACTGTGTGTTAGTACCAAAATTGGAGTTGGAGGAAAAGATGCTTTTAATGTGTTAATTATTCTTTAAGAAATCATCGAGCTTTTTCTTTCTTTTTCTTTTTCTTTTTCTTTTTCTTTTTCTTTTTCTTTTTCTTTTTCTTTTTCTTTTTCTTTTTTTCTTTTTCTTTTTCTTTTTCTTTTTCTTTTTCTTTTTCTTTTTCTTTTTCTTTTTCTTTTTCTTCTTCTTCTTCTTCTTTTTCTTCTTCTTCTTCTTCTTCTTCTTCTTCTTCTTCTTCTTCTTCTTCTTCTTCTTCTTTTTCTTTTTCTTTTTTCTTTTTTCTTTTTTCTTTTTCTTTTTTTAGTGTTTCTTCTATCTTGCATACCCCTTAGGAAAAGAGGCACGTCCTTTCCTCTTGGAACTAGCAGTGTAGCTGCAAAAGCACATACCAAAAATACAGGACTCAAATAATTCCTACCCATTTACCCACTGAACTAGGAGCAAGGGTGAATAATCCTCAGTTTCTACTATTTATAGCCATCTATTTTTGTATCAATAATTGAATGCTGACTAAAGCTAGAAACCAGGGCAAGGAATGCCAACATCCCAAAGACAGTAGGAGACCTCACTTTCTCACTGTCTTTAGCTGAAACATTTTTATTTTACTGTTAAAGCGTGTGAGACAGGCACCATGGTCCAGAGGGTGTCACAATTAATAGGCATGTGGGCACACCAGACTCGTATTCCCACCCCAGTGAAGAATTCATTACTCATAAAAAGTGGAACAGGTCACCCCACCCACAATGACCACTAATTTGACTGTAAGTGCATGCCCATGGGCCTTGAAGACTAATAGTTTGTAGCCTGTGTTGCACAAATTTTCATGTTCAGGGAGAGTATTTTAATTTTTATCATAATGTCTGTACAGGGTAATTTGTCTCTAACTCTGCTGTGGACACAGCTGGAAAAAAATCTCAGCAAAATGGAATTCATGTTTTTGCAGAGTTTCATTTTCATCAGATTGGCTTCTTTCTGGAATAATATCTTCTGGAAAATGTTCCGGAAAGCAAGCCCTGGATACTTGTGTGAATCCTGCATGAATTGAAATTGCCCTGGAGGGTAGGCTGGGTTTTGTAGCAGTCTCCCAGGGCAAAGGAGAGGGAGTTGCATCTCTGTCAAGTTTGTGGCTAACATATAATAGTAGATGGATTTTTGACTAAGGAACATTCAGTGAAGATTTAGCAGGTGGTGAGAAGTGACATTAACTGTGACTGCTTTGTGCTCACCTTATGCTGCCCCACAGGTTTTTGGAGGTCTCCATCTGCTAACTCCCCGCGTTACAGATGGGTTGTCACCTCCTTGGGGCAGTGGTTACCCTTCCATGATATGTATGCTTTGCAGTATACCAAAGAACTAAGCAAGCCCCAGTGGTGGCTTTTACATGCATCTGCAAAATAAATAATTCAGACCCAATAGTAAAAAGTATTTTCTGCTGGGATTATTTGATGGTGATATGAGAAATCTCATTACAACAATGCCACGGGAACTATTCTGTTCTGCTTCTGCATCTTTCCTCCAGTTTGCGAGGAGCACAACTTGTCTCAGATTTGCAAAGTGATTTAGTGATTTGCTGATATTTGTACAATGGGCCAGGGACAAAACATGAGAAATAAAAAGTAGGTTTCTCTGCTCCCAAGGTATTGCCTTTATAGTACATCTCTCTCCTCATCACTTCTTTTCCTTCCATTAGTTACTCTTTCCTTCATGCAGTTTAGTTCAGCTGAACTTTTTTTCTCCCGTTTCTTGGGGATATGGCATCTATTAAAACTGAAACAGAGGCACAGAAATATCTGAACTCCTTCTGTTTTGACATCGTGCTTCTGATCATGGGATTTTTAAAAGTGAATAGACTGTTCTTTTTCTGTACAAAGGTATATTTTCTCCTTTCAAGTATGACTTGCATTGTAGCATCCAGATGGCTTACTCTGTGGAGTGGTTTCTGATTCTCTGTTTGCAATTTTATAATTTCTCTGCTTCCTTCAGGTTTTGCTTTAGATTTTTCTTTAAGCCCTAACTTTATTTTGTCCTTTCTCCAGGTTTCACTGTCACATAAAAATAATAATATTCATTCCTCTGTACCTTAGTTGCTCTTGCGGCTTTCAGGTGGGCTTGGTGAAGGAATCAACATGGCCTTTATTTGTTTAACATATCTGTAGCTGAACAATATGGTCAAAAAAGACAAGCCTATGCTTTACAGATATGCTTGTCAGTAGACATGCTCATGGCTAAAACCAACTCCCCTCTAAAACTGACTTAATCAGGGCAGAGGCCAAATTTTCTTCCCATTTGTTGTAGGTTTTTTTCTTTCAAAACTCCCTCTCAGAACAGGCACAGGGTTTCACACTGCTTGGATGCTAACAGGCAGAGCTTGTGAGGTTCTGTGCAATGGTATCATGTGGGAAATGTCACCTAAATTTTAACTTCAGAATTTGAGTTAAAAATATTTTGAAGTTCTCTTAGCCTATTTTTTCTTTTCCAGCTAAACACAACTTTGCTATCTGGCTAATAAGACCTGACTTCAAGATGCTTTGTTCATAGGAAATGGTTTTGATACGTCAAATATGTTATTGAATATCTGACCTGAAATCATCTGTATTGTTGGTCTTTGCCATGCAATGCTTGACATGTTTGTATCAGTCAGCATGATAAACAAGAATAAAAAGTGATATGGAACAGAGCTGTATTAATTGAAAATCTCTTTCTGCTAGGATTTGTTATTTTACTGACCATGTGCAAAGTCAGGTACTGTGGAGACAATACAGTCAAGATGTCTAACACTGTACTATTCTGGGATAAGGTTCTTCTTGGCAGCAGTGTACACCTTCCATGTGAGTGTCAGGAATTGTCAAATAGTGACAAGTAGACTTGGATAAGAGTTAGAGAAGTGGGAAAGTGTGTTTTAGAGGATATTTTATGCAATAGAGCACATTATCTTTATAATCAAAACTGTGAAGCAATGCTCATTTGTTATGTGAAGACAGGTCTATTTTTGTTCTATCACTATGAGTGATAGATGTAAATTGGATGCAGTCTGATATCTTGATTTTTCTTCTTACATGAAAAGGAAAATTAAAATTTTAATATAATTTGCATGATGAGTAATAAAGTGACATGGGAAGCAGAGACCAAAGAGCTGTCATATGAAAGGAAATTTTATTTAGTCAGGTTATGATCTAATTTTGCATCTAATCAATAATGGCATAATCCCTGAGGAGAGGCAAAAAACTAAAGTATAAAAGGAATTTCTTATACACAAAGATCTCTTTTCACCAGGAGACAGTTGGTATAATGCCCAACTGTATGTCCACACGATCCAAACCTATCAGTCATGATTTGGTCAATGCTTGTGTTCAAAATCAAACCAGGTTTATTTTAACACTGTGAGCATTTAGACATAAATGAATGAATGTGAACAAGGCCGTTGGTGCTAGAGGCTGGGCCGTGCTGGGAGAGACTGGAGCTGCATTGTCTGGGCACATTGTGCCTGCAGATGACATATGGCTGAAAGGATATCCATGTGAGCAATGAGGAGGTGCCATACAGAGCATAGCAGCTACTTAAACTGTGAAAAATACTTTTACTGACTTCGCAATCCACTTGCTATGTTGAGTGGGTGGGGAAGGCAGAAGGGAAAATGATGAGTTTCATGTTTTCGTCCCCTTGGCCATCCAAGCTTCCTGTATTCTCTCCCCTTAAGCCTGGTCTCTCCTGCCTTTGTCCCTTCACCTTCATGAGAATGATTTTTTCAAGCATCTGGCTAAAAGTGGAGGAGAGGACAGTTGCCTGTGGGGTAACCTCAGCTGCGTGCAAGGCCCAGGGCCAGCCTTCTGCCTGCCGTGGCTGTGACCTGCACCTACTTTGCCATGGTGGAGACTCAGCTTGTGCTCTGTGCAGCCGGTTGCCTGCCTTTGCTTTTTACTCTGTAAACAATTTTGAGACTGGTATTGTCTTCTATTGAATTTATATGTGAATTTTCTGTATGAGCTTGTGGATATTGGGCAATGTATCCTGTCCTTAGTGACAGCCTCTGGCTGCCAACTTAAGGAACTGATTATCGTGGTGATTGAGTCTTTCTTAATTGTCACTGTATATGTTAGCAGACAAATGAAATCTGTAACCTGTGATATTCAAAATCAGGAAGGCAGGATGTACTGCAAAGACTGACAAAGAATTTGTCACAGAATTTAATGTGTGCTACTTGTTTGCTTCTTTGGGGCATTGTGGAAAAACTATTTTTCAGGAGAGATGGGCTATGAAAAGACCAGTAAATCAGTATGATATGTAAGGTGCAATGAACAAGAGGAACTGACAAAGCAGGAGAAAAACTTGTTGAGGCTTATTTCATTGGCAGGGTTTATTAGTGAAGGAGAGGTAGAGGATGAAATATGATGGCCTCTGATATTCATCCTGTAATTTAGTGTGTGCATGTGCACTGCTCTGTTTTCCTTCTCCCCACATTATGCATAATTCAAATATTCTATTCCTTGCTGATAGGGATTCAGATTTATAACAGTTTTAATTTCTGATCTACCCCTGGTACGTGCTATGTTTATATATTATGTCCATGTATTAGGCCTATTATAAAAAGCCCTTTCTCTCAAAGCCTGCATATATATTGTTCATAATGTGTGTGCCAAACATCTCTTGATACAATTACAAAATAGGGTTTCCAGCTCCTGACTAAACATATCTAGTGCATTCTCACACATAATGCATGAAAGTTCAGCATTCAGACTGATTGCAGTGTATGACCTTGAAGGCTTTCAATGACCAAGTATTTACTGCAAGATCATCTAGTGACAGGTGCAATTTGGCTGAATTACTTTTTCCAGCATTTGTTAGTTAACTAGCTCTATTTAACATTGGGAGCATGAGTAAAACAATATTCTATTATTGATATGCAGATTGTCAAACATTAGTGTAAAATTTTATTTCCTCTTGTTCCTGCAGTCCTTAGGGTCCTATTTTCCTTAGGGCAGTAGAGAGTATCTCCTATGGCTCAGTTGAAAGGACCATTTGAATGGCATCTCTGTTCTCAAAGTTGAGAGGAGATCCTGGGTGTGTCATGGGAACTAGGAAGTTATTGAAGGACCTTTGGATGGATGCATATTATTTTAGTACATGTGTTGCAGCCCTCCCTGAAAGACTATTTCAAATATGGATAGAAAAATAGTAATCTCATGGGATAATGATTAGAATTTGTTTGGTACCTGGTTTAAAAGGAGAAAATAGACTTTTTAACATAACCATTGTAAATGAAATGAAGTATGTATGAAGTTCAAAAACTCAAATATATTATTACTCTGACAGACTCAGGAATCCTAATGGAATTCAATACGACTATATGCAATTTCAGGCATTTAAAATATTGAATGTAAAACTACAAAGACATAAAGGAATAATTTGTATAAGCTGTCAGTCAGAGAAGAAATACATGTTGTACATTTTTTCCATTTGTCATAACTGAAGGAAAAGAGAAGAGATGTCAAGGCACAGTTTTGAAAATGTGGTTTATTTTAAGGGCAAGATAAATGAGTTATGAATCACATGGTTGCTAATGAAAAAGAGAATTTTTCACTGCAAAGTCCTTCATTTAAATCCTGGTCCAGGTTACTGTTGTCACCTGAAGACTGCTGGGATTCTTTTTATCGCGATGATAAAAACCAGCGTGAGGTACTTAAAACAGGAAGATAAAGTGGATAGATGTAAAGACTTTGTTGCTCTCTGATGTCCTGCAGTAAGCTAAAACTCTTTGAATATCACACTGCTACCTTTCTGATACACATTCTGTTTGTCCAGACATTTTTTATGTCTGGATTTCGACATCATAATCTTTGTCACGGTCACTGTGAGACCAGAGGTCATCAATAAATGTGAGTTATTAGTACCATGAGAGAGACTGTATACCCAGTACTTATTGCAGGCCATTTAGAGCCAAACACTTTGTTATACAGACTTTGTTCTTTTCATTTCTCAGGCATGGTATAAAGAAGATTATTATGAGCAGAAATCATGTTTCTTTCCTTCTATCTAAGGTTTGAATTCATGGGTTTGAAGTTTTTCAAAAGTCCAGCTAAATGAAGGAAAGCCAAATCTCTGTTCATTCAATCTACAGTTAAAACTTTCAATTTTCTAAGAATGTTTCTGTCCTCATGATCTGCTTCTTTAGGTAATTCGCTGTATTCTGATTTCTTTACATTTTACACTGGAAATAGTAACTAATTAGAAAGGCATAAAATATCTAAAGCCTATAAGGCCCTGCAAACTTCAAAATGCTCTATTCCATAGGTGTGACATTACACTGAGTTTAGCTATAGTCAGAATAGCTGTTTTGTTATAGTTCAGTGATGTCCCTTACAGAAGGAAAAATAAACTTTGGAATATACTCTACCATTCCAGTCTTCCATTCTCACCTGCTTTTGGATAATGCATGTTGGATTCCGAAAAACAGAGTAAGAGATTTACTGCATTCTGTAATGAGTGACTGAAAATGGTTGAACTGGAAGTGCACCTTGGAAAAGCTCTAAATCCCTCCACTCATTTGGCTCTTGCTGTTTCTGTATCTTGCTGAGCTCTTTGTATGAGGTGAAATATTTTTATTTAACTGAAGAGGAGAGTAAGTCAACCTAAGGTTACAAGACTTCCATTTGGGCCTGAAGGAAATTCATTATTGTCCGCAGCATGTGGTCCTCTCATGCTAGGACTGCCACCTGTCATCAGCTTAGCCTGAAAGCTTTGACTAGCAGAAATGTGTGGGAGGGTATGTATATAAGCTGCAGAATAAAAAGAGTGTTATGGTCCCAAGGGACAAAGTGAAGGATAGTTGAATAAAATTGTCTTTTAAGTTCCCACCAGTAAGTGTCCAGTTAAAGCATATTTAAAATTTTGTAGCTTTTTATTTTTCTTATCTGCAATCTCTTCCTGTGCTAGCTCTTTGGGCTATGTTGCCTGGAGTTCAGAAAACATAAAAGGTAGTGGCTTAAAATGTGTAAGAGCCTAATAAAGAAAAATGAAGAAGAATTAAACAGGATTTTAGTAAGCCCCACCAACCTGGAGAGATCCCCTACTAATAAATCAGAAGACCAAAGGGTTCAATAAATGAATCAAAATATGTGTCCTGTGCCATTACTAATAACACCCTGCTTGAAGGATGGGATTTTGTAATAGAACATATTGTTAATAAGGAAGGCTCTTTGCAGCCATTGGGATTTTTTTTCCTTAATAACTGTGGTGCCAGTTGGCCTGCGATTTCCTAGGTAATATTCTGCAATTCTAATGAAGTAATTTATTGAAGCTACTGTAGGGATGTGCACACTCAGGTTTTTGTTGCTGTTGTTTTTTCAATTACCCTTTTTAGTGTAAAAGGGAAAAGGATAAATACTTGACTTGACTGAATCTCCTGTGAGTCCACAGTGCAAGTTCCAGCATGTTTCTTCCCAGAAATGGATTCAGGGGAGCTCTTAGCTGTAGCTGTCAGATTGCACACATGGAGGTGTAACACCTGGGAGAGGATGTTGTGGCTGTTTCGGCATAGGGGTTTGCAGGAGTGAGGTTCTTTCTGCCCATTTAATGGACGGTTCAACTGCTAGGCCAGACTCAAGTGGTGTAAATCCATATTGTTCCAGTCATATTGTAGAAGGCAGAATGGCAGGTGCCCCCAGAGGTTCTTGCACCCTTACCAGCTGTGTGAATGTCAGCAGAGGGCTGATGGACCTGTAGCATTTCTCCACTGTGCTGCAAGGAAGTGTGCTTCCTTTCAGTCCCACAAAGTAACTTGCTTTGTCACTCTTCAAGGTGCAAACTGATGTGTTCTGCTCCTTTAGCAAAGGTCCTGGCTAGGGATATTGGGAACTTCCACAGAAACTCTGTTGCAGGCATGAGTTGCTGACCTGCCAAAATTGAAGTTGGACTGTATGAGTTATACCACTGTCAGCAGACTTTTCTACCAACAGTAGTAGAATTTGATTTGAAATTAAATTAAGATGAAAAATATTTTGTATCTTGTTAAAATTGGTATTTAGTCCTATGTGGTGGGTGGAGAGGGATGACTCTTTCTAGCATCTTGACTCTTTCTACTGTTAAAGAGCCTCCTGCCCTCTGATTTCATCACTACCTGAGGAGATAAGAACTGATCTTATGTGAGAACTGAAGAAAAGGCAGACACAGTCAGTCATTTCGTTGCTTAAAAAGGCTGTTCTCAGAATTTCTAGTTCACTGGAAAATTATTTGGAAGGAAAAAAAGGTTCACGTTGGATTAAAAACAAATTCTGAACAAACATAAGTGTTTAGTGAAAAAGCAATTCTGCATTTTTAGCCAGCTTTGTTCTGAGTAGATATTCATTATAAAATCACTTGAATATCATATTTTTTTGTACATTGCAGGTAAAAGCCAAAAGTTTGGTTGAGTTAATTGGCTTCAGTGACATTACTGAAGGTACAAATCAAAGTATATTGTGTGTACTTGAGACCTATTTAAATCATTCATTCACTCTACTGATAGTGGAGTTCAAGGAGAAAAGGAGGAGAAAGCTGCTGTTTTCTTCTGCATTTTTTTTTTGGTTTGGTTTTTTTTTTTTTAGAGAGTTTGAACTGGCTGTTAATCTCTGACACAGAAATGTCTGAATATTTAAACAGAAGAAAAGGTTGTTTAGATGCTTCTCCGATTAAGCTTTTTTTGCTTAAATTTTTCTGTCCTGTTTAATTCCACATTTTCTTGCAAAGAAATTTTCTTTTGAGTTTCTTTCATACGGCATAGAAGAACAAGCATGACAGTTTATTAACTTTACAACATTTCTTGGCCTGGTTTCAAATATGAAGAGGAGGCATTTTTTGATCATGTAATTTAACAGCCATTGGCTTTAGACTTACCTCAGTATGAAGTACAATATGCCTTCATATTTCAACATCATATAATCAATAGCCCCCTATGTGACGGTTATTGTGGAAAAGATTATTCCATGTTTGCCAGTTTGAGTTGTATGTTAGTGAAAAGAAGCACTGTTTGGAGGAATATCTTACCCTATTGAAATGACTAAGATATTATTAGAGAAAAAGAGCTTAGCTCAACACAAAATAAGGGTGGAGTGAGTCATTAGGACAGAGTCAAGTGTTTTTATACCAACAGCTTGTTAGGAAGGCTTGTTTGCCAGCACACCATGACTTAGAGTTGTTCCTCCTGAAAAATAACTAAAGAAAATTTACTGTTCATTGAAATACTCTGCATCCTTCAATGTTTGGAACAATGTGATTATTATCTTATTCAAATTCATACTTAATAGATCTGGTTTTGGCTAAAGATAAAGCTATATATATATTTAAAGGTGGACTGCAAGAATTCTTTCATCTGACTAAATAAAATACTTACCTAGGTTGGTTCTCTTTCATAAAAATTGTGTTCTCCTGACTAAGAAGTCTTTGCACCTCACTGTAGCTGTATTTCATACAATGGTCGCAGGAAGAATTTGTCACCAATTCTTTTTTTCACCAAGGAATCACAGTTTACGTAAGGCAAAGAAATATTTTAAACCTAGCAGATTACCTTATATTTCTAAATAATTTGTTTCATTAATAGAATACAAATTTGCCCTTTGCTCATGCACATAGCATGTACTAGTGCCTTGTTATTTCTGTGTGTTAGACAAATGCCCAGAAACTACCTGAGTAACTGCAGTATTTTCACTATTGATCATATAGTGATTTCCTGTCCCTTTTGTTTGGTTTATATCTCTATGAGAAGTTTAGAAATAAACCACATCTATTTAACTCCATTTATGGCCAGTGCAGTTATAAAAAAGCTTCAGTAATTGTATATGGATCTCTCTGTACACTCAGATTTGACTGTTATAATTAAACTTTATTTTTCTGTCCATCAAGAGTTGACAATATAAAGCCATATTTTCCTTTTTTTTTTCCCTCTTCGCTGGGGTCATTTTTATATGTCATTCACTGAATTTAGATTTCAGTCAGGAAAAAGGCTAAACAGAAATACGGAGGAACTAATGTCAAGGATTTGGTGTTTGTAAGGTGTGCCAGTGTGCAGATACGTAGTTATCCTGGTGTTCTTGGGTTTCTGGTAATGTCTCCTTGTATGATTTTTCACCAGCCACAATCACCTTGTCAAAATGCACAAAAGTGCATTTCACACAGAACCTTGATCTGAGACATCTGCTGACATATTAGTGATTGGTTTTTCCTTTTGTGCACGTTTGTTGTGTCCAAATGTTCTTTATAAGTTTGATGCAGATTCAGATTTACTCTGTGAATCACTTTTCCTCCATCCAGTTCTTAGCGAACCGTGTTTCTTGGGAAAATTACATCAATCATCAATTGACAGCAAGGTCAACACAGAAGAAAGGCAAGTGTTGATGCAAGAGCTTTATCACATTTTAAATCTTGTTAATATGACTTATATCAACTTGTTTAAAACTGAATCTGAACATATTAATAACGATGCTGCATTTTTAGTACTTACGAAAGCTTCTTGAAGAAGGCTTGAAAATACTAAAGAAAATGTTGGGGAATATCTTTGTGTATGCATGTTTGAACAAGTATCTTTGCAATTTCCCACTTTCTTAATTGCATACTGAAAAGAAATGCTTTGATACAATAGGTCAAAAGTTCCCTTCTTCACATTACTTAATAGCAAAAGAAGAAAAGGTTCTCTGAGTATCTTATTTTCAGGTTTGTGTGTGGTTTTTCTTCTTTTCTTGTTAATGCTTTTTTATTTCACCAAATGACCAGTGAGTCTTTTAGTCCAATCATGTAGAAGAATTCTTTATTCTGTAAGTAGTAGTTTTTACTGCTCCCCTAGTAAGAAAGTATAATTGCAGTGAAGGATGATGAGAGTTGGGGTGCTGCAAAATATCAAAAGAAGTTTCAAAAGGCTTGGAAGCAGAATGAAGTTGTCTCTCATGGTTGTAGGCTAAATCTGCGTCTTGTAAATGTTACAAGACCTCTTCCTAGCAGTTGTGTGATAAGCCATCAGAATGAGAAATGAGTTAACAGTCCGCCTGTAATAACAAGTCTGTTTTGTGGTGTTTGATGCTTTCTGGGTGTTGTAATTTATTGTTGGCTGATGCTTTGCTGCTGAAGGATGCCTACTTCATTTTTGTGGAACTTTTCATGAAAAAGCTTGCAGCAAGGGTGGTAGACAAATAGCGGAGAAGAGAAATGCAGATAAAAACTTTGCTCCCAACTGTTTTCCTAATAATTTAATATGAATCAGGCATATATTAAAGAACTAAGAATTTCTCTGGAGCTGGAATGTAATTATCAGTATGTAGAGAGAAGTCATGAACTGGGGGTGGAATATTATGGGCAGCTGATGAAGAGAAGGGTAAGAAGCAGAGAAGAGTCATAAGGAAAGCTGGTGTAATGAAGAAAGGTGTCTCTTAGAGACAAGTATGAGAACTGTAAGCATGATGTGGATAAGAGAAGAAGCTAAAGGATATTCAGAAAGTGGAATTGCTTGTTGGTAATGAATATAAACAAGAAATTCAGAAAAATCCCTAAATTACATATAAATAATAGAATCATACAATTGAGGTTGGAGGGGATGTCTGCAGATCTTTTAATCCACCACCCCCTTCACCCCATGCTCAAAGCAGGATCAACTAGAGCAGGCTTCTTGGGACACTGTCCAGTCAGTATTTTAATAGCTTCAAAGATGGAGACTCCGCAACTCCTCCAGACATCCTATTCCAGTGCTTGGCCACCCTCACACTACAAAAGTGTTGAGGGTTGAGATAAAATTTCTTATTTTTCATTTTATTCCCACTGTATATTGTCCTCCCACTGGACACCACTGAGAAGAGTTTGGCTCCGTCTTCTTTGGTTGCCTCAGTACTTGGTGGCAGAGAAGGAAAATGAGAAGGGAACTTAGAGGGGCAGCTCTCGAGCTGAACACTTAATTAAACAGTGCTGAAGCCATCAGCAAAGTATTGCCTACTGAATTCAGAATAACAGGTCCTTGGATAGTCTTTGTAGGGTCACATTAAACACACCAGACCCCTCTATTAATGGCTCCTCAAAATGCAAACATTTTAGAGAACTCTGGAATTTGGCTAGCATCCAAAGTTAAAAAATAATAATCTAAATGCCCTTTGCAATATTCTTTGCTGTTTCTCTTCGAAACAGCTTATTGATATTTTGATTTTCTTTTGTAAAAAATACACTGGATAAATTATACATTGGACAAAATTAATTTATTATGTAATTCTATTAGAATAGCTTGACTACAGTGAAGTAATAAGAGGTGCACTTGACTGATAATATTTACATACTCTCGCAAGGACCTGATGTTTTTCAAGCTGTGTAATTGGAAACCAAACAATTGCTACAATAGGTCAACAACTGTCTATTCTATGAAGTGTACATCAGCTCGTTAGAGAAATTATGGGAGATTTTCCATGCTGCTGCATAGTGCTTTGTGAGATTAAGCAAGGTCACAGACTATGAAAATATGGAAAAGCTTGTGTGGCTTTTCTTATCTCTACAGTATTTTCATCATGAATTTTAGCACTTGAAATTTAAATGTTTGGTTTGGCTTGGATTTTTTTCTTGCTAGTTTTATTTTCAAATTGCTTGAAAGGATATCTTCTTGCAAATTTGGTTTCTACATAGGCAAAGTATATGGCTGACACAGTAAAAGAAGAATTATGCAAGAAAATTATTTTTAATCTCCTCTAACTGCACATTTTCAGTCCCTCATAGATTAGTAATTTTATCCCACTCCAGACTAAATAACAGAGAATTCTCCTGGGCCTGAAAGATTTTTCTTCTTTCAGTCTGTTTCACTCAAAAGTTGAGTAAGTTAACTCATGACAAAATTCAGTATGTATTAGGAGATTGCCACCAGGGTTGAATATATCCATATATTTTCATTCTGAGGGAATTTCCTCATGATGTACAAGTCTTTTCTTTCATGCTTTTTAGACAGTCTTTAAAAACCAAGAAGGAAGTAATGATAAACTCCATAGTGTGAACAAGGAAATGGCAAGAAAAAAGGGGTATGTTAGAATGGCTCATAACGTTTATCATATTTCTACAGAAAAAGATGAACAAACATCTAAGAAGCAAAAGAAAGCTAATGACCTAAATGACTCCAGTGTGCCATTATTAAATTGTCATTTCCAGCCTCTTGTTTATGAATGGGGACTGCAAAACAGCAGATGGAACTCAAGGTTTGAAACTAAAGCAAGAAAATCTGTCTTAAGTGCAGTCCAGGTTATGAGAAAGACAGCTGTCCAAAAAAAAATTACCAAAGTGCTTGCTTTCTTAAAAAATATTTTAAAATCTTCATTACTTTTAATATCTTAATTTCCCAGCAGAGTCTGAATTTTATTCTGAAGAAACATGTTTGCTTGATTTTTAATGAGGAGGTTGAACTGTTCTTGGAAAGGTCTTGAGCTGAAATGGGGTTAACTATGATACATGAAGAGCTCAAGTTGTATACTTTGGTCATGCAAGACGTAAACAGCCTTTTTTTTTGGCTTCTAACACAAACAGCTGCAGCTTAGAGGTCAAAGGCTGGCTAACAAGTAAAAAGCTGTAAAGAACATGCTATCAGCAGGAAGAGTACAGGAAAGTGTTTAGTAAGAAAACCAGTTATTATGTAATAGTATGTAATGAATTTATTAATAAGTTTGTTCTGTAATAATCCAAACAAACCAGAAAAATACTTTTCAACTCTCCCCCCGTAGAAAATTATGTTCCTGTTGGTCACATGCTGCCTAGTCCAACATACACAATGTTTCCAAGTTTATTCTTAGTCAATCACTTATCCTCTAGAGAAACTAACTGGTTCAAAGCTGATGTTCTTTTTTCCTGGAGACACATACCAGCCAGACTAGGGAATGGGAGATTTGTGGTAAATGAGTGTCTCCCCAAAAGATAAGGAACTACTTTGTATATTGATCTTGTTGCAGAGAGTCCTGATCAAGGACAGTTGAGCAAGATTTCAACTGACTCTAATGTTAATTTATATGATTTTTGTATCACAGTGAAGTGTAAAGATTGTTGTTTTACTAATGGTTTAGCAACATATTGTGCTTAAATTCCCAACATAGAATTTAAATAATGTTTGATACTTTACGTAGGAACAGGAGTGCAAAGTGTTTGCCCAACTAGAGTATACTGTTACCAAGCCCATCTGTTTCCGGCAAGAGCTAGTACATCCTTCTCATCTAATTTAATACACAGATGAATTTGCACTTGCCTTTCTTAACCTCTAGCCATTTTTAAGTGAGCAGCTAGGAAATAAAAAATTTGCATGTATAAAAATATGTAAGTCTTGCTCCATTGAACCATAGAAGACATCAGGCTAGAGTTAGGTTGGTCCCCCAGATCTAACATCCCCACTACCCATTTCCTAAGTGTCTTCAGGCAAAAACTGATCTGTGCTTTCTGGTCTGTGTGTGTCCTCAGTGGGTCACTCTACAAAATATCAAGTGAGGAAATAACACGGACAAAGACTTTGTTAGGATTTTTTACACCGTAACTGTTTTCATTTGTCACTTGCACAGTTTTGACCACAGATGTGAGGAGGAGAGGCCCAGAAGTCACCAGGTTATTCAGAGCTTACTAAATATCTTGTTAAGACTACTTGATGTCTAGGGAGGGTCTGGGGCTCCATTGCACATGTTGGTGGAGATGGTGGTCCCCAGATCTGGCAGATTCTGTTTTCCTAAGCTTATATGACCTTTCTCTGGTAGGGAACTATTCTTTCCTTCAGATCCATGAGGTATTTTATCCGCTGTTTTTGCTTCTACAAGATACTTGACTTGAGGCAAGGATGATAATGGGAACTCACAAACTGGGGGCAGGAATTGAGGAATGCCCTGGATAAAGAGTAATTTGAGTCCATAACATGACAGTGACAACTGAGGTAGAATGTCAGGTGTAGGACTTTGTGGTGGTTCGGACGGAGACGGACGGTGACGAGAGATCTCTATAGGCAGATCTTTGAACATGCGGTTTATTGCAAAGGGCGTGGGTATAGGGGCACTGCTCAGAGCTGCACCTGGCAGCTCTGAGCAGGCCCAAGAGAGCAAGAGAGTAAGCGAGTAAGTAAGGAGAGAGAGAGAGAGAGTGTAAGAGTGAAGAAGAAGTGATGAGAATAGAATGGAATGGACTCGTGAAGTCCTGGTTACAATACAATAAATCATCTTCTGTACTGAATATTCTAATTGTCACTAACCAATCTAATACAAGATACAAATCCTATAGCATTTACATACAGCCTATAAGAGTTCTTATATTACCATAGAGTGTTACATCTTAACTTCTAAAAACTACTCTTTGGACCCCTTCTGCTGAGCTAGTAGGGTCTGCTCTGACCCTTGGACCGCTTGCAAGCAGAGGGTATTGTTCAAAAGGCCATACCATTGTTTTCCAGTTGTTCAGTAACTAAGACTTGGTATTTCAAAAGTGGCTTTCATTTCGATGTTGCCTGTAGTTTTCATATTCCCAAAATCTTTTGTAAGGCAATCATATTTATAAGGCTTTCCTGTTTCATCTTCCCCAACAGTCAAGTGAAATCCATGTCCCACAGGGCCAATATTTTCCAGCAATGTCATTGGTAGCTCATTACCTGTACTCTGCTTTTCAAACTTCTTGTGGAACTTACTAATTCTTCTATTTTTTATTGTCCTAAGGAGAGAAAGGGAGACTATTTTCCCATTAGTCAATTTTGGTATTTTAAAAGACACAGTGAAAGCTTATTTAAACTAAATAAGCAAAAAAAGGTGGATGCAGAATAATACTGATTGTTACAAAATAGAAGTCTGCATGATCAGTGATTACTATTATCAAATTTCCACAGCAAAAGCAGCAGTCACTTCTAAGTTTGGCCAACAAATGCTCAAATTCTGATAAATTCTGGGATTTACTATACTGAAAAGGGCTTTCCTACTTGTATTCTACTGTGCCAGATGACTCTTGCATTAGCATTCTACATTTTGCATACAAAGAACCTTGTATTTTACTTAATTGGGGGATCGATTCAAAACTTGTTCTTTACACATGGCTGATTACCTCGATAGATTGTAAGGTATTAAATGTGTGAAATAGTCTATAAAACAGCTCCAGCCAATTAATCCTGATTTCAGAACTCCAAAGTGGAGTTTTTCAAAGTACCTGCAAATACTTTGTTAGCAACCTTTCTGATATGTGCATCCTACCTGTCAATACCATTTATTACTCCTGCTATTTAATTGCCCTTTTATTCAAATTAAATACCTTCCAGCCATTTAAAAAACTGAATTATGTTGCTTCTTCTTGCAATTGTCACACTAGTTAATTAGCTCTTGGCATGCCTGAGTGTCTGAAGAAATTGGTAAAATGATTTGTAATTGTTCACTGAAGTACAAAGAGGCACTTTAATAAAGCCACATGAATGCAGGAGAACAGATGCATATTTCAACCTAATTTAGGTGAAAGTTTTTATTTTATCAGCAAAAATTAGAAAAGCTCATTCATTTTATATGCAAGCTATGTGCTCATCATCTCTCCTTGTACCTGAGCTTAGCGAGGTTATAAAACATAGTGAAAATACTGAAAATATAAAATGGGATTTTATAGAAACAAACTGCCAAATAAAATTTTAAAGAGTTCCTCCTGTCCAACCTCTGACATTAAATTGATTCTTAAGACCAGCTTATATTGTAACTGAGATACTTGGAGATAGCTGAATATTACGGCAGCTGGTACCTTGAGGCCTGCAAAGCCCCAAGCTCCCAGCTCTGTGTCACAGTACACTTAAGGCAGCTTTAATGCTCTTCACTGGCACAAAGCAGCACTAAAGCCAACCCAAGTAATCAGAAGAGAATTTCCCTGTAGCCTTCCTTCTGGTAGTTGTGAGACCTGAGAAATACAAAGGTATTAGACAACACTTTTTCTTTCATCAGTCTTGTTCCTTGCAAAGGGGAGACCCAAGAAGCTTTCAGTGAATCCCCCTGAGTGATTTTGTCCTGCATGTTGCACAGGGGATGACAAGGCTTTAAACCATGTCATGTTTGCAATGGCTATGTCTAATTGTGAACGAACACACAAAGTTAATTTAGTCAAAGAAGAGGATTACACTGGTCCAGATGTGGGGTAGTTTAGTGTGATTATTCTTGTTCACAAGAAATTCCAGCACGCCTCAGTTTGGAAAGGTAGTTTACTCCACATGCTTGTTAGCTCATTTTTCGTTCCCCATGTAGGATGCACAGTGTGCACAGGGAGAAGCATAGTGTATGTACACTGAGAGGGAAATGGATCCTGGGAAGCAGGAATTTCAGAAGTGCTGTTGCCTCCTAGCTTACTGTTTAACAAATGTTCAGTCTCCCAAGGAGTCACGTATCTACTAATGAGGATGCCAAGTGCCTTGTTACTGCAAAATTTAATGTACTGCAACAGTGGTGTCAGATAATAGCTTGACAGACCAATAGATTTTCCAATAAAACTGTAAACCTTTTTTTACTGTTATTATTTAGAACAGTCTTTGTAGCCTTTTGATGAAATTAAAATCAATCCAGAAATAAAGACTCAGAGTCTGTGGGCATTCTTGTAATTTTGATCACCTTGTCTAAGAATTATCTCTGGATGAATTCCCCTCGTTGCTTCCATGCTCACTGTAATTCAGCATTCTTTGAGAAAAATAATACATGATTTGATCAAGAAAGGCAATACAGTGGGGAAAATTAATTTTCAGAAACAGTAGCCATTTCACATAACTTTGCAGTATTTACAGATTAAGTTCTTAATCTAACAAACTCTAGTCTTTCCTAACACTCTAATTTTAGTCACTCCTACTCAATTTATGACTCTTTTCTGAAAAAAATTACTGTATAAAATATAGCAAACATGCTTTTTATTCACAGTTTCTAGTTCAAAACATAATTAAAATGTTTGTTGTAGTTTTGAAGATACTTGCTGCTGAAGCTGGACTGGAGTGCCACAGTCAAGACCTTCTGGGGTACATCTCAAGACTCAGCTCATCCTGATCACATCAGAGATGAAAGTCAGTTATAATAAAACCCCCATACACTGATAAATGACCACAAGTGATGTTTATTCCCTGTTATCTCATTAGCTGTTATACTTTATCTGCATGGCATAGGAATAATGTTTTGCATTAGGAGAAGAGTGAATTGCTTTCCAGGAGACATGTTTGTACTGCTCAGGTCCGGCCACCATTGCCTCCCTGGATGTGCAGGGTGTAGGTGTGGGTGCAGGTCAGCTGTGGGTGTGGTGCCTTAGCAGGCACCACACTGTGTGTGTGACAGTGAGCTAGGGGGCTCAAACCAGTTCACATTGTTAGTCCTGCACAAAATAATTGTCAATTACCTAGAGTTTTAACTGGGTATTACTTAGTTAAACAATATATTCTGTGAAGTTTTTAGCCAGCTAGATTTAAGATACAAATGGAGCATGGCAAGAAACTGTGAATGGAAACATGGACAAATCACTGTGTGGTCAGTGACAATGCAGATGTTTCTTCAGAACCCCTCCTGTAGCTGCTGAAGGGAGTGGAGGCATCACAGTAAAATGTCCCATTACTATGTCTGGCATAAGGAAAAAATAACCAGCAGATGCTTTTGTTTGAATTTCATGGCCCAGGACAGTTTAACCTCTGTTTTTCTTCCTAGTATTACTTCTAGTGTGAATCAAGTTTCAAAAGCAAGCCTGTGCCTTTGTGGTCACCTGCAGAGTGGAGTGGGAAGGTGAACGATTGCCCTGAGTGGCACGAGCTTCCTTCCATGGGCAGGCTTTCTCTGCAGGTGGTGGGGGGTTTTGCCTCACTAGATAAAGTAGAAAGTCTCAAACTTAGGCCTTTACTCGCTCTGCCTCATCATTTTTTCCCCTTTCTCCAAGATTACACATTATGTGCTTTTTTTTTCTCCTGTGCAGTCTAACGGGGTCACAGACACTTTAAAATGGATTGCAGCTCCGCTATGGGAGACAAAGGAGAACACTCTGGTGAAAGGATGAAATGACATGTGGTTTGGCTACCAGTGCAGAGACAGTTTTGATTGAAGTGAAGCACAGGAAAGGCATAAGAGCAATCACAGGGAACTATTACAGATCTCTGAGGGCAGAATAAAAAAGCAGACTAGGAAATGTTTATGCAGGTGGAGGCAGAGGCTTTGTGGAAAGGCTGAGGACGCTAAGCACAGAGGATATGTTCAACTGTCCTTTCAGTCAAAATTGTCGTGTTCCCTGTAGGATTTTAGTGAGAACAATTTCAGAAAGGATTTTCCTGATCTGCATGAAATCTTTAAAATGTTTCTGATAGATATGAGTTAGGTGATGTGTTATCACTGCATTAATAAATAAAGAAATTTGTTAGCAAGGGTGATGTGCAAGACAAAACCCAATGCAAACAGCTTTTCTGCTGGGCATAAGCAGAGCAGTGCTGGGGAATACCATGGCAGCTGCTTTTGCTGGATACAGCTGCTTTGTGAGTCTGCCCCGTATGCAAATCCTCAGATATGGCAGTGCCTTTCACAGGCTGGGGGAACTTGGAGTCCAAAGCCTCCTCCTTTAGGTGGGCCTGCAACACCACTAAGGCAGATGAACACTCATGGAACTCCATCTGCACAATTTACTTCTGCTCGGAGTTTGCCACCTTTACTATAGAATATCTGGTGAGCAATTTCTGAAACAGTTAATATTGCAAGGGATGGTAGTTAGTGACTGCAGTGAGCCCATGAAGAAAAGAAAGAAATGTAAAAGGTCTGAGGCAATCGGTCTGTTCAGAAAGAACATTTGTGAAAGAAGTGAAAGACAGGAGGGAAATCAGGCTTGCTGAAGCTTCTGCATATGTTTTCAATATTACAGAATAAACTGTTATATTTGGCAGGGAGCCATGGAAATCAGAGGGTATAATCTTATAACTAGGAAATTAGGAACTATAAAATGCTTTAAGTATACAAGCGGGAATAAACATATGTACTAAATTACTGTTCAAACGAGGAGAACTACCAAGACAGCTCTTAGGCGAAGGGTGAGAATGAGAAGAAAAAGGAAAACTAACTGAATCCTTGTATTTCCTACAGAGTTTTCCAAACCAGGCTCTTATGGGTATTTCGGAAATTTTTGAAAGAAAACCCCAAACATTTATTAATGGCTTGGGTAGCTTAAAAAAGAAGATCTCTTTCACTGCAGTTCCTGTTGGGCCAGTGCAAAGGATTTTGAGTTTAAAGAGATGTATAGATAAAGTATATATTTACCATCCCACTGTATTTAACTGAGGTGAGACACAGCATTAGTTCAGAAAGTGTAGTTATGTGGCTGTCTTTATGGCAGAGGGTGTTCTGACCAAGGGAAGTATTCTTTCTTGTTAAGGGTGGATAATAAGGAAATACTTCCAGAAAATTAGTTTGGAAAGCATACTGTAATCTGAGGAATAATAAAAGCTAAGGGAATTTTGTGTGCTGCCAATATTTCTGAGTTTTATGCTTCAGGTACATCTCTGATTGACTCCTTTTTGTAAGGGCTTGTGGCAGAATGCAGAAGAAAAACTAAGTCAGACTGGCAAGTCAGATTTAAGTGTGTCGTGGGGATAATTCCACTGAAGTCTCTGATTATTTGCAGAAAAGCAGTTATAAACAATGTGTAAAATGGGAAACTGAGCTACTTAAAGGATGTGTGTTAATTCAAGTGCTGGATGAAGTAGCCTGGAGTACAGGTGTTGTGTTTCTGCCTTCCATCTTTCACACAAGACTCCTCAGTTAGCTCTTTCTGTCTGTGTGATGGTGGTCAAATAGATAAAAATCTGCTATTTTGGGGGAGAAATCCATCAGAATAATGTTATTGACCACAGTATGACTAAAGGAGTACGAGCTTCTCAGAACAAAACAGAACATTATTTAAAAATGATAATTGGCAGAACGATCTAAGACAATTACAATATATTATCATCTTTACCTCTTTCTAGTGGGGGGCATTCTTGCAAAGTGTGTTAGCTTTTATATTAAGCCTCCTTAGATTTGGAATGAAATGGTAAAGATACTTCATGCAAGTTTCTCTGAGACAAGGCTATTTTCATCTCATCTTGATAAATAAAGGCAGAGAAAGGTTTGCACTACTTCTACCACTTTCATTTCACAGTTTCTGGTCTAGTGGCTTCTCTCAGTTCCCCAGTTCAAGCAGCAATTCCTCTTCCTGAGGTGCTTGTGAGAGCTGAAGCAATGATTTAAGTATGAAAATACTTGTGACGTGCATTGTGCTGACCTCAGTGCATATCTTGGTGAAAATTCCTTGTGAGTTGCAGTCTGTGTGATCGAGTCTTACATGTAAATAGCAGCATGAAGAAAATTTGAGTCCATTTGTACTCCTTACACGTGATTAAGCATCTGATTAAATACTTGTCTTTATCAGGGCTAGATTGTCCAAATATGTTGGGCATCTTTCTCTCTATTGTATGTTTATGGTTAAATAGATATATTTACTAGCCACAGTAGTTTTTAAGCAGAGGGTAAGTTCTGTAAAAGCATATGATAACCATTATCACAAATATAAATACCGATTTCAGTGAAAAACAAGATATGCTTCTTAAATATTGTCTCATTCTGGGAATTTCAAAAGCATCTTTTAATATGAACTCAATAATGATGCTGCTGTTAAGCTGTCTTAATGTTGCTGCTTGGAATCCTGTCCTCCGGTTTTGATGACGGGCTCTGTGTTACACCCATCAGCTTCAACCAAGCATTTTATAGTGTTTCATTGCCTACTTCAAATTATATATGGAGTAGGAGGGAGAAATTAAGGCAATAAATCAGTCAGAGAGGGTTGGTGTCCTACAGAAAAGAACTTTTCTGTGGGGGTTTTAACAGGGTGGAGTAAGCAGTTAAAGAATGACTTACTAGCTAGAAAAGCAGAATTCTTTGTGACTAGTGGCCCATGGTTCACCTTCATCATTTCTCACCAGCTTCATTGTAGTCATATGAAAGTGAGAAGTTTGTGAATGGTGTTGTTAATTCAGAGTGCAAACTCACAAAGGACTATTTACTAAGGTGTTGTGAGCTGGGACCACGGTCTGGTCTTTTCTATTTCATGCTAGCAATTCAGACTATAAGCTCAAGAACTGATTTTATTTAAATTGAAGACAGAATTAAAGCTGTGCTAAAGATCTGAGTTTAGAGTACAAGGTGATTATAGAACTTTTCTGAGGTGTTTGCTACAACAACAACAATATTAATAATCATAATAATATTGCAGGGAATCATACTTTTCCCATTTTTATCTAAATGTGTGGAATACTAGAGTGTTAGTCTGCATAAATACAAATGGTCCATAGTATTTTAACAGTATATTTCTTTAAAGGAGGGTAAAAATATCTGAATAAAACTTACTACAATGCTTGGTTTTTTATCCATGTTTTTAAACATTTTAAAATAAAAAATAATCTTACTATTGTTATTTTTATTATTTTTCTATTTTTACTGGACTAAAAAGAAAATCTATCAAAGTCCTCAGTTTAGCAGAACATATTTTGCATTTGCACATGCATCTTTTTGCTTTAAAATGTTGTTCCATTCTGTCTACATTGAATATGTGGCTATGTGACCTCTCTGATCAACTACAGTATAACTCAATTCATGAATAATGACTAGGAAGTATTAACATGTGCCTGTTTTTATCCCTTTAGACATTTGAAAATGGCATAAACATCGAATACTGTACACATTTAAAAGACTGGAAATCTCCTGGCATAGTTGCCTTAGACAATAGACAGATTAAGCTTCTATAATAATATAATCACAGTGAATTATTAGTCTCATCCATCTCATTGTACAATGTTGCTGATAGAATTTTCTGTTTCATAAAACATGCTCCTACTTTCTTTATATATTATAGCAGTTAGCTTAGATCTCTTGGGAGAAATAAAAATAGATATTTATTTATATTGTGACTTTTGAACAGGCAGAAAGAAGCTCCGTAAAACAGATATGCTCCCTTTGAGGAATTGTAATGTAAGTAGAAGTACAGAAAATGCTGGTTTAGCTTAACTCAGTTCAGAGGCTTTTTCTTTTGTATGCCAGGAGCAACAATAGAGGAATGAGGTGTCAGAATTCTGCTTGAAAGATTTAGGTATAAAAAATTATGATTTAAAAAAAAAATGAGACCTCCCTAAACAGACAAGGAGTATTTTACTGATACAACAATTGAAAGTGGGGCAAAACAGGAACTTAATGAAAAATGCAGAAAATTAAGTATGAAATAATGAAATTTTGCAGTGAAGGAGAAGAGACAAACATTTTGTTGGATTCTACTATTCCAGCTAAAGCTCAGACCTCCCTATATGGTCAGAAATATAATCTCTACCATACATTACAAGAGTTTCAGTGAAAGATGGCCGAAGAAATAAGAATGCAGAGTAGAGGCAGCCCATAGTCGAAATAAATGGCTGTAGTCCCAAGGCACTGTCTTGAGACTTTTGGTCTGTTGGGTTCCGCGGTGTTCATCACAGGTCAGCTTCAGAAGGAGTCAGACATGTCTATTTTGAGTGAATTCAGTAATTACAGTTGGGCTAATGAAGAGAAAAATCAGACTTTATAAGGCAGATGGCAGAACAAAATTTAATATCCTTCACTGCAGTTTTAAACCAGTGCCTAGTCCAAGAAATAATTCTTAGGTATTCCACAGTGATAAAATTAAGCTGTAGCTCAAGCAGAAAATTCCAGCTCATCTTGATTGCAGGAAGTGATCACAAAGACATGAAATCAGCCTAATCAGCACCTACAGCCTCTGAAATATTTTTTCCCCTGGACATTTATTTAACCCCTTACTCTAGGCAGGAACAGCTCAGAGATCACAGGGCTGCAACAGTGGTACACGCTGTTCTGTGCACAGCATCTGGCTCCTGGAATAACCTGGCAGCTGCTTCCCTTTTCTCCCTATCCCCCTCCCTACGGCTTCCGTCTTCGTTCTTCCCCATGTCTGGCAGCCAACACAGCGTGCTCACACTGTGCACATCTGGCATGGAGGAGCATCCCCTCTCCTCATCAGGCTGGCACAGCTGCTGCTTCTAAATGGGACCTGGCCAGGCAACTGCTTCTAATGATTCCCCTGACAGCTTTTTTCCACTTACTGATCCAGCTTTCCTATTCACCACCTGCTTGATTTCCCTTCCCCAAACACCCTGGTTGCTCAAACCCACACATTGAATCCTCTGCTCCTGGCAGCCTGCACACTAAAGCCGTGCTAATGCTGTTCTCCCTGGGCTGCTTCCCTACCCCTCCAGCTCCACAGTTATTGCTACTGTCATTCTTGGATTTAAAATAGCAAACCAGTGAATGGAACATCTCTTGCTCCCTGTGTTTTGATTCAGATCATATGTCTGCAGGTTAATACTAGAAATAGGACAAAGCAGCACCAAGGTTCTGAGTTACAAACTAAAGTTTGGAAATTGGGGTCTTGAACTGACTTTTGGGCCACCACTATCTCTTATGATGGGAAAAAGATAATTCTAGTAGTTGTGTCCTTGTGTTGTGGTGGGCACTGTCCCATAGGTGTAGTCAGTCTTACAGTTCACTTCTGAAGTAACAACTTCAGCTGTGAAGCTCTGAAACACCGAGTCAACCACCTAACCACTTTAGAAGACTTGAGACTGCTGCAGACTTTGTTTTGGAAATCATCTCTGTTTACTGTTCTACCACAAACCATGGCTAGTGAGGAATTTTATGATAATGGATTTCTTTCCCTTTTGGTAGGAGCTGCTTTTCTTTGTCTTTTCCATTTTGAGAGAAAAAACATACTGTATTCCAAAACTGAGTTGTTTGGTTTTTTCTCAAAAGCAGAGAAACCCAAGACCCCAAAAATACCTGGAGCCTGGGAAATTCATCCAGGGTGTGGGGATCTGATGTTCAGTACTGGGAACTAGGACTAGGGAAAAAATATCAGTATCTTGTATACTGTATGAAACCCAGCACTCCAGACTAAAAACTTAGGATATTCTTTATGTCTTATCTTTTCCACTTAAAAAAAAAAAAAAATTGTGCCAGACCACCGATGTATTTTATCTGTGCTAGGACAGTTTCTGTGGATGCAGAACAGCAAGATCTAATTCTTGGATCTGAATCAGATCAAATCCAAATATGTGTTCAGCTCTCATATCCCAGGCTAATTCCCAGGCTGCTAGATGACCACTAGCACAGCATTCGCCATCCCTGGGTTTTTCCAAAATACTAGGATGAGCACAGGTCTTTCCAGTAGCAATAAGGAACATTCTGAAATCTAAAAAAAAAAGGATAAGTGTTTCCTTCCTAACACTGCTGCATGGTTCCTGCTGCCTTTCGGGTGTGCATTCCAAGCCCTGATAGATCAACAACCTTTCATATGCATTGGTGAACTGAAAGGATTGCAATTCACTTATATATCCAGAATATAACATAGTGTATCTTTAGCCTTTTAAAGCCATCTGAGGCAGTGCAGTAGGAACACCAGTAGTGTTGAAGAGGTCAGTCCCTGTTCAGAAAACATTACAGAGGATACAGTAGGTGCACAGACATCCTGTCAGAAGACGGTAGAAAGAATAGGGAGTAATCTGTGGATACATACAGAGAGCAGGAGGACCAGGATGATTTTCTTCAAAGCAGTCTTTGTGGACGGCATCAAGCATGACTCAAACGAGTAGACATAATTCTAACATCTCCCACTTTTTGGTTCCACTGACTTCCTGTCATTTTTGTTAAATTGGTTTCTTAGCAAGGAATGTTTCAATTTTCTTTCCCTCATTCCCACCAGTCTAATGATTCTTCACCGTCTTAATAAGTACAATGAATGTCCTCCATTAATGGACAGGAGCATTAGAGAATAATGTCATTTCTGAAAACTCTTAATACCTTTCACAATTACAAAGGCATAGATTTAGGGTCTTTTTCAAATAGGAAAAACCCAAGTAATTTCCCTTGCTACACTTACTGCCCTATGAAAGTGGGCATTCTGGTAAGGATGTTTCTTTAATTTTTTCATATGTTGCTTCATTTGAATGCATCAGCTTTATGTGATCCCAGAAACTGGCTCAAATTACTCATCTGCAAATAGCAAGGGGCTATTTGTAACAGGACTTTATACCAAAGTTTGAATTCCAACTAAACAGGGAAAATAATTGAATGCAAGTGATTGTATTTTTACATATGTGAAATTTATATATAGTACTATCAAGTTTTTAAAGCAATAATTATTTCGTGTCATCAATTTATGATGTACTCTTTGTTCTGTAGTTCACCCTACATTTTGCTTGGCTTACAATGCTCAGCTCTGTTTAAGGTATGAATCTTAAACCATCCATTTAGCCAAGCATTGCCCTTTTGATAGCGAAGGACGTGTTTATCCAGTAAAGTGCATATAATGAACTGGAGAAACATGAATGATATGAAGTGCTAAATTCATGTAGACATATCAGAATGTGATTTCTATTGCTTTGTAGGACCTGCCTTTAGGACCTTGTGCTCAGGTAACTCAACTGAAAGCATGGGTGGAGGTATCTGCAGGTAACTGTGAAGGCACATTCTAATTGTGTTGCTGAAAAGGCAACACATAATAGTCCCACTGAAGCCAACCTGTACAGATTTGTGTGCATACAAATAGGGATTTTCATGTGCATGGTATTGAACTCTAAATTCTGAGATTTCTTTTCGAGAATCTAATTCATTATTATGGGAACAAAACCGCACTGAATAATAGCTATGTATTATGCTTCTTTCTTTTTCACTGAAAGCAAACTTTGTGTCAATATTAGCATTAGCACTTCTGGAGGGAATATCCTGATTGTCTCCTCTGACTGCACTTCCTTTTTGTCATGGAGCACTCTCAGAGTACATGAACTAGGGTTCCTTCAAATGAAAATAAACCAGGAGCATTCATTCCATGATACCAGACTAGTTGAAAGTAAGCCCCCATATGCTTCACCTGCTTCTACTACACAGCACTGTTTTCTGTGTTGCTTCTATTTACACACAAGCTTATTTGTTCTAGTAATAAGTTCAAATGGACAAGGTGATACATTATTTTGTTTAAGTATTCTTCTTTACAAGGAAGAGAAATAATTTTTCCCAATCTCAGCCAGTACTGCTGTGTGTGATTTTTTGAGTATTTGATATATTCAAGTAGCTTTGCCTTGTTGTTTTACTTGTGTCCCTGCCAGCTGCAGCATGTGTTTATTCCTGGAAAATATTGCATGGGCTGGACATTTATCAGATGTCTAAGGGGTACCTTCAACTTTGCTAAAGTTGTCATCATTTGTACCCTTCGAAATGGTGGATCATTTTATGCATGAGCTGTAATCACAGCAGCCTAAATCCTCTTTTATAAAATTTTCTAAAATGTCATTCTTGCCAATTCTATGTGTTCTGTAGAGTCCTGGGCTAATTCAGAGCATTTGTTCTCCAAGGTATGGTGTAGTGACAGGATTCTCCATGAAGGACCATCTTTCCCTCTCCCAATGGCTAGTACTACAGAACAGGTTAACAGCTTAATTAATCTCTCATTATTTCTTGTCATGGTTGAGGCATCTTGAGAGGACTGATAGCATCAGGAAGACAGATAACTTATGATGTATGTGATGAGAAAGACCAACATTTACTAATGTGGGACATCACTCACAGCAACAGCCCATTTCACTCTGTGAACAGTTAATATAAAACTCAGCCGTCTGGAATACTCTTGGCCAACCTCCTTTTAAACCTGTTAGCACAACAAGGCCAGTACTGGTAGTTTTCCCCATTCCCTTTCCATATTCCCTTTCCCCAGCCCTTTCAGGCTGATGATGTGCAGTGAGTCAGAATACACTGTATATGTCTGCACTTCATTTGTTTAGTGATTCTGTAAAATAAGAAGGTAACAAGACAGTCCTGTTATTCTTTTTCATGGTTAGTAGGGATTAAATTTGTTATTAAGACTTCGAGAGAGTTAAATTAATGACTGATTACACATGAAAACTGGACCTTTCTCACCAAAATCGAACAAAACAACCGCTTTGTCTGAGTAAGGGTAACTCTCAGAAGATTTTTAAGTTCTAAAAAAGGTCCTATGAAAGGAATAAAAAATACATCGTTTAAGGAGAATATCATTGGGCCAGTTAATATAGTTCAGGAAAAAAAAAGACATTTATCAAAGGAATATATTTGCAAAGCAATTAATTGATTGAATAAAGCAAGTTTTATTAATTTTTTTCTGGCTTCTGCTTAGATCTGTACTACTTTCCTACTTTTTTTTTTTTTTTCTTAGTATCTCTCTCAGGTCTTAGCATTGTGCCCATGACTGTGATTTTGGGAGTGGGGTCCTTCTGAGTGCCTAGACATATGTAGTCATTATTGCCATTATCCTGGCAGTGGCACTGCTGGGCAGTTAGGAAAATGTTAGTCCCCATGTAATGTGTCTAGAGTTGAGATGAAAAGTGGTAGAATTTTATGATCAAGGTTTTGGAAGGATATAGTACAAATAGCTCAGAATCAACAAGAGGTTTTCTATGAATTCAAGTTTAACATGATAGGACCGGTACTTTTTTCGTCTTGGCTGATATCCATTTTCTGGATTCCCTCTGCTTCCCTCTCTATCTTCTGTAATGTCCTTTCTGGTCTATAGTGCCCTCCTTTTAAATTCCCATCATTGGGTTTTCCCCT